>NC_089583.1:5501036-5745384 GCF_019320115.1 Miscanthus floridulus | reverse complement strand
GAGCTCCGCCGCCGCCGTCACCGCCGCGCGCGCCCTTGCCTCCACCAGCCGCCCTCGCCCGCGCCGCGCCACCGTGACCGCTCGCGCGCCCCGAGCTCCGCGGCCGCCTCGAGGCCGTCCCGCGCCGCGCCCTAGTGGACGGCCCGTGACCCTTGGCCACGCCGCCCCCGCGTTGCGCCACATCGCGCGGCCACGCCGCCCCCCCTTTGCACCACGCCGTTGCCCACGGCTGGTCGCCCGCGCCGCGGCCAGCGGCCCTCCACCGCCGTCCTCGCCTTAGCCTCGCCTTGGCCTCCACCACCGGCCTCGGCCGTGGCCCGCCTTGCCGCCCTCCACCTTCTGCCTCGCCCCGCCTTGCTGCCCTTCGCCGCGGCCGCCGTGCCTCCCGCGCCCGTCGAGGCGGACTCGCCGCGTGGAGCCCCAGGCATCCCGCGCCCGCTGTGCGCCATCGCTGTCGTCGGCCATGCCACCGCTGACCCCGCCACCTGCAGCGACCGGCCGTGCCACAGCCGGCTCGGATCGTCGACCTGATCCACGCCTATCATCCGCTGTGACTCCATCGACGTCTGCAGATCAGTCGTTGGAGAGGTAAAAATTATGAATATGCAATGTACCTACTTAGTTGGCATTTGTTATTTACTAGTTAATGTGATGACTCAGGTAGTTGATTTAGTTAGTGATCTAGTGAGATATATATGTCGATAGATAGAAACATAGATACATAGGTACATAGATATAGTTAGATAGCTATTTAGATATGTAGTTACATATTTAGTTAACTACATATGATCTCGCTATTTAGTGAGTACATAGTTGGACTAGGCCATAGTTGAATTTAACACCACATTCGCACATGACAAGAGGTGCTTTGTAAATTACCCTTTCTTTCTTCTTTTCCTTAACCTTTCGCGGTTCTTCCTGCCATTGGTTCTTAGGACCATACAACCACTCCTTGAAACGACACTTCACCATTGAAAACACCTAAATAAGTAGACATTAGTACATGAACAAATATAGCTCAATATTTCAACACATACACTTTGCCCTTACTTCATGCTTGTTTGGACACACAAACTCCAACGTATTCTTAGGGTTTATCATAGCTCGATCTCCATAATCACACAGAGGAGGTTTCTTGAGTCGTCTAACTGCGGCTAGGTGCTTCTCCTAGCCGTCATTGGCAGAGGGTGAGGGGGGTGGAACCCACTGCTTGAAGTGCTCACGTGGATGTCTCCCTCTAAACCAATTGTCGAAAAGGAGGTACCTAGGATCAAACTTGTATGCACCGTCGATCCACTAAAAGAAAAAGCACCTCTCATGGTCCTACACAACGAGATTCCAACAAAATTTTAGTAGCATACTTACACAAATAAAGAAAAGGATAGTGAAAATAATTTCTTACATTAAAATAACTGCATGTGTAGAAGCAATGCGTCGCTGTGTCCGGATGTTTCGAATGAAAAACATGGGCCGGGAAACCACAGTCACAGTTAGGGATAGAGAGGTCAGGAGGGACGGGGGCATCTTTGCTAGACACGTCGGGTATAATTCTCGAGGACGACCCCGTTTTCGCCAAAACTCCTCCCGAAATATTTCTTACATCTAACAAAACGGATGTAATTTAACAAACATAAATCAAAACATCACAAATAAATGTCAATGAGAACCATAACTACAATACAACTAATTTCGTTCTAAGAACCCAAAGCAGTTAACATTAAACCATAAACCTATGGTTTCTCATTTGATGCATATCAATGAACCCATAACATAACTATATGCACCTAGGTTTGCTAGTTTTTTTACGCCTTGGCATTATCTTATGGTTGTATAATACATATATTGATGGATACAATGAAACCCTAAGTGATGACGATTATTACGTTCAAAAATCCGACTAATACATACCGAATCGATGCGAAAAAAAACTAGGAGAGGAGCGATGATACCCTGCTCTCGAAGATCTATGGATTAAATCAAAGTTTTCAAGGTCCAATATGCCGATTCGTGAGGTATGGTGAAGTGGGGAGAGAAAAAATCCGAGAGGGAGGAGAAAGAAGAGGAAGAACGCTCGGGCAAGAAGGTTGGCCGGGGTTACATGGCAGGGAGCTCGACGTCAGTCACTCTGGCGCCGAGCTTGGCGCCAAGATCTACGGCGCCAAGCTCGACGCCAGAGTGGCTGATGCCGAGCTCACTGCCATGTCATCTACCGTGGCCAAGAGCTCGGCGCCAGAGACGCTGGCGCCAAGACGTGTCAGCTCGGCGCCAGTACCAATGGCGCCGAGTTAAGTGTCTATTTTCTAAATTCTGTACGCCGGATGTCTATTTAAAATGTAAAAAATTCGGTCTGGGAGGCAGCTCGCACGCAGGCTTTGGATTTTTGGCAGTGGTCGCAGAAGGGGATCGGAATCGGCACGACGAGGATACGGCCCATGTGCATGGCAAGCAAGCAAATACCATGGGTTCCATTTGGAGCGGCGTATAAGCAACAGCAACAGGACATTTCTTGCTGGCTCTCCGGCCGCGTTGTTGCACAAAAGTTGCTTGTGCAGTCGCCCAAAGGCTGGGCTGCAGAGGGATAGGGAATCCCCCCAGCATGCTTGCCCGGTCATACTCTAACAAGTCAATCACTTGACCACGTTTACAGTTACAGTACTCCTACGTGCGTGTGTGAGCGTCAGTGTCTCCATAGGCTGCTTCCAATCTCTCACACTTGCTGAAAATTCAGCAAAAAGTATATCATACACACATCAGGTACTTTTGACAATGATACACTTCTAATTAAAATATTTAAACAAATATTCTTTTCTAATGTGTGAATACTAAAAGATAAAGCTGCCAAAGAAAAGAAGCATTCCACTAGCTTTATTTTAAGCCAAATTATGTAAATTGAGAAGTGTTTCATAGCTAAAAGGCCACTTATTTTGAGATGGAGTGAGTACTTGACAAGTGTTTAGTTAAAATCTTAGCTTCAACTATGTATTTAACTAACATCAACATGCTCATCGTTTCATGCATATGCACATATGGTTATTCATGTATACATTGAGTTAATTTATTTATATAGTAATAATAATAGGAACGAGTATTTTGTAGTATCATTATAGAAGTATTTTGAGGGTTTTTAACGACATAGCTTAAGATAATATAGATTAAGGGTTTACTTTAGATTGTTTTGAAGAATATTGGAGGTAGGGAATTTACATGCAAGTTTGGAGGCTCCTTTATATATTTCTTATATTGGGATATTTGGTAAAATTTCATGAAGATTACAAGTTAATATAGGTTATTTATCATAATGGCAGTGGTTGGTAAGGCTTGGTTTAGTTCCCAAAAATTTTCACCCCAAACTATCACATCGAATCTTGCGGCACATGCATGGAGTATTAAATATAGACGAAAAAAACTAATTGCACAGTTTGGTTGGAAATCGCGAGGCGAATGTTTTAAGACTAATTAGTCCATGATTAGCCATAAGTGCTACAGTAACTAACATGCGCTGATGCTGGATTAATTAGGCTTAATAAATTCGTCTCGCAGTTTCCAGACGAGCTATGTAATTAGTTTTTTTATTAGTATCCAAAAACCTCTTCCGATATCCCCCCGAAACATCCAATGTAACATCCAAAAATTTTCATTTCGCGAACTAAACACAACCTAAGTTAGATTAAGATTTCAAGGGCTACTTTCGACTGTTTTTATAATGCATGAAGTGGATCATAGGTTTTCCGAATAAATAACACATGTTTTATGAGAACTAATACTTTTTTTTGCAAATAAGTCTCATGAGGCCTCTATTAGAAACAACAAGATGGTCAGATGCAGCCTTATGGCCCCGTTCGGCTTACCCCATATTCGTCTTGTTTTTTTAGCTGGAACAGTGTTTTTCTCTCACGACAATTCAGCCAGAATAATGTTTTTCAGCCAGTTTTAGCCAAAATTCTGCCGGCCGAACAGAGCCTGTTCTACAGCAATCTCTCCGATTTCGTATGGCATACGTTTAGGAAAACAAGCTAATTAGTGTTTCAACCCAACCAGTTTGTTCCTCTCACTCAGAAAAATATATATGTAATTCTAGATGTGCTTAAAATTTAACTAAATAAATTTATAGAAATATCATCAATATGTATAACTCCAAATAAATATATTATACAAATATATTTCATGACGAATCTAAAATATTAGTATTTTTTATAAACTTTAAATCGTTTGATGACTTAATTAGCATTTTATTCTATTTGACGGAAGAAGTAGTAATTAGGGAACACGAAGTATGGTGAACTTTTGTACTAGTATATACGGTGTACGTACAAGCAGGTAGAGCAGTGCACATGTAGTTATCCAAGCAAGCCAAGGTGGTCAAAAGAATCGAATCTTAACGAGCACAGCTGGATGGGACTTAAAGCAATGTCACCTATACACCTATATGCACGGCAGATGCTGCCCTACGGCTGCTACACTTCACATGGATCATTTACATTTTTATAATAAAAACCAAATCCACCATACAGCATGCAACCACTCCATGAGTCCATGCACCAGCTTTGATTTCTCAGGCCTTGTTTAGATTGTGAATAATTTCAACCCGATGAATAGTAGCACTTTCGTCTTATTTAGTAAATATTGTCCAATCGTAGACCAACTAAGCTCAAAAGATTCATCTCGTAATTTCGAACTAAACTGTGCAATTAGTTATTTTTTTATCTATATTTAATGCTTCATGCAAGCGGCTAAAAATTGATGTGATGGAGAGAGAGTGAAAAAACTTGGAATTTAGAGGGTAACTAAACAAGGCCTCAATTGTTAACCTAACTTCTGTTTAAAAAATATAATGTCATAGTTTTGTATATTATCTTAAGTAAAAACATCCTAATTTTTGTAGTACTTTTTTGACTAAATTTCAGTAGCAGTCATGGAACTTGTCCTGAGTTTCTCATTTAGGTCCGGTGTATTTTCAAATTAATTTATCCCGAGTTCCTATACCGATCTCGTTATTTCCAAATCGAGCTCTCGTCTGGGTATCGGTACTTGTGCACACTCAGATCCCTAAAGTATGATTATATCTATATGGTTTATCCACCTCTACACGACTGTCCCGCGTCCTCACCTGTCTGCCTTGCCGGCGTAGCCACGTAGCGTTGTAGCATGCTTGACGGGGTAGAGCAAGGAGTGTGGTGGTGTTCAATGTGACTGTCGCGAGGCGGGAGCCGGCGCCACAGTGAGATGGAGTCATGGAGCACAAGCGAGTCAAGTGGAATCGAGAAGCACGATCAAGTGGCATCGCATATCCTAAGAAACTAGGTGTGCACATCCCTCTTGAGCTGCCACCACATGCCTCATCTGTCATCTCCGTGCGCAACACCACTGTTGATGGGCGAACGTGGTGCAGCGTGATGTGCCAAACGAGTGTGGTGGGCACATGCAACACAGTGTGGGGAAAGAGAATGGGCCAATATAAGTTAAGGAAGCTTAGTGTGTATCTTAGTTTAAGTACCAGAATGAGAATTTGGATAGGTTTGTAAAGTGCGTAATTTGAAAGGAGTAGGAACTAGATCAAAACTTGAGACAAATTCCAAGATTGTAGTGAAATTTACTCCCTCCGTCCACGAAAGAATGCAATTATAGGATCCGTGCCAGTCAAATAATCACAAGTTTGACCAAGTTTATATCAAATAACATTAGTATTTATGTTTGTTAATAAATTTATTATGAAAATATATTTTATAACTAATCTGAAGATACTTATTTTGTATCGTTAATGTTTGTGATTTTTTATATAAATTTAGTTAAAGTTTTAAAAAAGAAAATATTTTTTATGGACGGAGGCGGTGTAATATTTTTTGCACCGAGATGGTACTATTCAATGGCAAAAAAAGGACTTCTCTCCTACCAGTGGACATTTTACTGAATCATAGTATTAGGCCTTGTTTAGATTGGGGTTAGAAATCAGTATTTGACGCTGTAGCATATTCGTTTGTATTTGATAATTATTGTCCAATCATGATCTAACTAGGCTCAAAAGATTCGTCTCGTAATTTACAATCAAACTGTGTAATTAGTTATTTTTTTATCTATATTTAATACTCCATACATGTGTCTAAAGATTTGATGTGATGGAGAGAGAGTGAAAAAACTTACAATCTAAACAAGGGCCTAGTCAAACCGGCCCCATGTTTAGTTCACCCAGAATCCAAACTTCGGCACCATGTAAAAAGAAGATCCCCGTCACATCAAACTTGCGGTACATGCATGAAGTACTAAATGTTAATAAAATCAAAAACTAATTGTACAGTTTAGTTGTACTTTGCGAGACGAACGTTTTAAACCTAATTAATCAACGATGGGACAAGTATTGCCAACCACAGACAAAACGCTACTGTATCTACAGTGATTTCGCCGGCGCCGATTCGGGCCAACTAAACACGTAGTCCAGATCGTCGGTGGATACAAACGACGACAGTGGAATTCGTTGCATGTTTTTTCTTGGGGCTAGAGCTGGTCAAACGGAGGGCTGAGCGGAGCCTGCATCTGCATGGGACGATTTGTTGCTTGTTGAGATTCCAACCCTACTCCTACGAGCTGTCGTAGCTACTATGCCTGAGTGAAAGACTGAAACTACATGACCTGCAGTTCCATCAACTCATGAATGCATGCATCAGATCAGACATCAGCGATCAGAAGAGACGAGAGATAAGGTCCATTTTCCCACACGCAGGCTGGCAGCTGGTCTGGTCACCAGTCGCCACCCACCAGCGCAGGAGCTGCTTGCACAGCTGTGCTGGGCATGGCTGAGATTCCATCTCGTCCAGGAGCTGAAGCCTGAAAGCCTGAATGAAATGAGAAGAAAGAAGAGAGAAAAAAAGTTTTTTTAAAAAAAGGCTCCGTCCGATCCAAAAGGCATTTTACGCGACTGCGTGCCTTGATCGATCAATTCCATCAGGAGTTGAGGACAGGACCCCATCCATCAGACCAGACCATCATCGCTTGGCCTATACGGATCCGATACGTATAGTCCTGATGAAAAGACATGGCAGCTAGTAATTGTACTGTACGTGTCTACGCGACGTGAGTGCACTCCTGCCGCCGGATACCCATGATACTTTCTCTGTGTCTCAACTCTCAAGAAGAGTGTCGTTAGGTTTGTGGGTTTGTGCTGTCCAAAAAAAAGTTTCCGTTATTGCTTTCTTTGATTATTAGGTCACCTAATGGGATTTCATTAGAGTTTCATAAACATTAAATATGTTGATGCGGCACCGTATTGACAAAGAGAGATGATAAAAGCTTCATGCGAGTAGAGAGAGTTTTATAGGGATGAAACTCTGTTGCACTATTTTTAAAATATAGATATGTTGAAAACTGGGACATGAAACCCCCAATGAGACTGACCTTAGCGCTCACGAAATATGAAAAGCCATTGAAATTAACCACAAAAACTTTTCAAGATATTTCTTAAGGCCAGTATCAGTGATCGTGCTTATAAAGGTACTTAAATACCGTTCACAACAGTTGTGATTGTGCGGACAAAAGCAATGTAGTAGGACATTTATAAGCGGTGCCGTTACAAGTTAACATTTAAAATACCACATTACAATTATTAAACTAGCTAAAGAGTTCTTATACTGTACACTAAAGATGCCTTTGTTGCAATATCATTCTTCCATCTTCGGTCGTGGGTTTGAAAAATATTTGTTCTATGTATTAGAGCTGAAAAGGTGCAATAGTGTAGCATGCCACCCAGACGAGGGATGTGTGAAGAAATTAGGCCAGAAAAGAAAATTTTGGTTGTTGGAAAATAGAATTTCCAGCGGGTATGAAATGATGAAGCCTTCGCCTTGACGGAGGGCCTAGGTGAAGGCTGAGAGAGGTTGGTAGGTGGGCCCAAGAATAATTAGGGTTTTATAAATATATTCATCAACCACCACCCTTGTACACAGAGTTCAAGTCCTTTTATAGGACACCGTTTGCTACCTTCCTATTTTACATCTTCGCCCCTTGACGGCTAGGGTACATTTCCGGGAATATCCCTCCTGCTAATGCTAACTGTTAAGGGTAACCTAGGTATTATTTTCTTGAACCACCTCTGCTTCTCGGGCCGTGTCCGCGTGCCTACAAGCGGCCCACGGCCCAGTATCACACTCATGCGGGGACTTCCTCTGTTCTAGCGAAGGTCTTCAAGGGTTCTTTGTGATCTCCGCCCGTGAATTTCCTCCTTCGCCTGAGCCTCCATATCACCGCTCGGCCCATAGCCTTCGCTGACGCTGCCAGAGCCTCCGCCTTGCACCAAGCCCGGCGAGCCTTCGCCATGATCCATTGACCTTGGTCGGGCGGGGCTGCTAGGGCGAATGCTTCTGGCCAACTTCCCTGCACATCACTCATGCAACCAGTTAATGTTAGTTCCTACCGCTGTGGTGCACCTTAGTCTCCCTGACTCATATGTCTATGTCCCAACAGTTTCTCCCTTGAGGGCGTGGTCTGATGCGAGCGGGCCATTGACCTCAAACTTTTTTGATGATCGTTGAGTCATGAAGGCTTCCCCCCTGGGTCGCCCGAATCGGACCGTTGGAGGTGTGAGGTGGCACTTGCTTATTGGCTGTGGTGGCTCTAGAACCGACGCGACGCTAGGCGGACGTGACCGTTGGGCCTAGAAGCTGAAGCGTCCGTCTGTGGCCTATATAAGGGGGTGGTAGGTGAAGGCTCTCCCCTCACGCCACTTGAGCCATTGCTTTCACTCCTTTCGCTTTCCCAGCCGTCTCTCGCGTTTTAGCCTTCGCTTGGTTGCGACTTGCCTGCGCTTCTCCTTTAGTTTTTCTAGTGCTTTAGAAGTGGCTTCTGCTGTTAGCCCTCCTCCCCGCCGGGTTACCATCTTTGGCCCCTACTCCTGCCTCCTTGGTGTTAAGGCTAGCGGTGGGCCGCGCGCTTCGAGGAGTGTATGGTTGCTATCGTAGAGGCTCAGGAACTTGAGGAAGATCTGGCTGGTGTTGAAGCCTCAATCGGTGATTTCAGGCCTTCGCTCATGACCAAGAAGATGATCCTTCAACTAAAAAAGGATGGCTGCATCCCTCAAGGCCGGGCTAAGCTTCCGTAGGGCGAGACTGTCCTAATGCCCGATAAGGATTACGCTATTGTCTTCAAGGATTACTTTTTTACGGCCTTCGCCGTCCCTCCATTCGATTTCTTCGAGAAGTGCTAGAGGAGTTCGATGTGCAGATCCATCATCTTACTCCTAATGGCTTCCTTGCTTTGAGTAAGTTTTGTTGGGCTGGTGAGTCCTATGATGCCACGCCAGATCTAGACACCTTCTGCGAGTATTACGAGCTTCGTCGCCAGCCTAAGAAGGTTGGTGATGATTAGCTTATAGCTTAGTATGGGAGCTACACATTTATGGCTAAGAGGCAGCAGGGGGATTCTAGGCTAGAAATCTCGTATTGCCAGAAGAACAAGTGGGATAAGGATTGGATGCACTATTGGTTTTACGTGCATACCTTTGGCGTTACTTCTACTCATGAGGATGGGAAGAAGGTTACTAGGTATCCTCTTGGCTCTGTTATGATAGAGATGAAGCCTCTAACAAAGGTGGCACCTAGTAGTGAGTTACCCCTCACAGAGTGGCTTGTGACAAGGCCTTCGCTTTGGCTTGCCTGTATTCTAGAGGCCGTGATCTTGTGGAGGAGATGGTGGTTGCCAGGTTCTAGCCACTTGGTAAGTCTAGGTTTTCGTTCAAAGAGGAGATGGTGAATCTCCCCGTTTATGGTGAAGCTAGTGGGGCTCCTTTTCCCCGCTTTGGGATAGAACTGTCGGAGGATGAAACTGCTAAATATTTTGTTGTTGCTGTGGAGCAAGAGGCGTGGGGGATTGTTGGGGATATTTTTGATAAGGAATTTCTTGCTCGGAGGGCTATTACGGCCATGATGTCTTGGCTTAACCGAGTGTTTGAGGAACTAGGAATACATCATGAGGAGCACAAGGTTCCTGCGAAGGTGTTGAAGCCCCTTGAGGACAAGGCCATGAAGGCTGTTGCGACGAACAACATTGCAGCGGTCAAGTCCAAGAAGAGGAGGGGTATTGGCGTGGCGAAGGCCATCAGTAAGAAATGAAAGGTTGGAGCCACCTTCGCCGTTGCTTCTATCGGCTCTGCTGAAGAAGCCGTGGAGAGTATTCATGAGGGTTCTGCTTCTGCAGCGGTCGGCATGGGGGGCGAGCACTCTGCGACCTCTATTGACCTCAGGGGAGATGATTTCATTGGGGCTGCACTCCAGGGGATGTGCAGTGGCTCTACTATTTAGCCCTCCATTGTGGCGCCTATGCCCACCGTCTTGGGTGATGAATCGTCCGACTCCAAGGGTGAAGACGTTGGTGGTGGTGGTGCTTCCCCACATAAAGATGTGGAGGTTGGGAGTGCGGACCGCCATCATGTTGTGGGTGCTTTGAAGGTGTCTGAGGAAAAAACGGAGGAGCGCTCTCCGCCTATTGGCTTCTAGAGTGTGACATTCTAGGCCGTAGTGCACCACACCGAAGATGCTGGTACTATGGAGGCTGTTCCCAGTCCTCTATTTCTTAGTGAGTTGTTCTTTAATCTTTTGTTGTGTCTGGCCTTTTTCCTTTGTGTTTTCTAAAGTTTACTTACCTTGGCTGCTTTAGCTGATTTGACAAAGGCTATCGGGAACCCTACCGAGCCTACCGATCAGGATCTTGCTTGGGTCAGTTTGGGAGCTCCCTCGAGGCCATCACATGTTGGGGTGACTCCTGGTCCTTCTGGGTCAGGACATGCTGGAGGCGAAGGTTACAGTCGCTTCTAGTTTTTGTTTGTGCTATCTCATTTTTGTGCAAGTTTTACTGATATTTGGTTGCTATTCTAGGGACCTCTGATAGCACAATAAGTGGGTGGGCAGAGTGCCTTGAAGCTATTTACAATGATATAGGATGTTGTTTTTCCTATATTTTTTCTTATTTTTTGGTCTTACCTTTCTTATGTTTTGTTTGTTGTTAGGCCGCCTTCGCCACCATTTGAAGCATGTGGACTACTTCACGCTGCTATAGTACTACTTGGAGAAGCAATGCATGGTGTGTATTAGCCTTACGTCTTTTTATCTCTCTCTTGTTTTCCAAGGTTTATGTAGTGCTACTGACCTTTGCTTCTATAGAGTCACCATATAGTGGAGGCTCTTGAGGAACATGGCACTCAGGAGGTGATTGACCAGAATTTGGCCATTGAAAGCCCAAAAGAAAGAGGCGGACACCCTAGAGGCTGAAAAGGCCCTACTTGTGGAGGAGACTGTAGGGCTTTGCGCGGCCCATGCTGATCTTGAAGAATTACAAGGAAAGGTGGAGTCCTTGGGCAAGGATCTTGAGGGAGCGAAGGCTGCTGAGCAACTCGCTACTGAGCGTGCCCTGAAGGCTATTGAGACTACCAAGAACCTCCGCAAGGAGGTAAATGCAGAAAGGGAGTCGAGCGTAGCTTTGAAGGTGCATGTAGATATGCTGACCAAATGGTTAGAGTATGCCAAGGCTATTGGGTTGGCTATAGCTGAAGTTTATATTGGTGCGCTTGGCTAGTTTTGGGGTGTTACTCTTTGCTCCTACCCAAGCCCTCGGCGTTCAACATCCTTTCTTGGTTGAAGTCCAATTTTGTGAAACTTCCGGATTTCGTTGGCGGGGCTGTTGATTTTGGAGCTCTCTCTGCCGCCATGAATCTATCGAAGATACTGGCCCAATCTAGTTCTACGCGCACCAAAGGGATTAAAAGGAAGGATATTGAGAGCCCGACCGCCCTTGGGGAGACTTCCCAAGCCCTTGCAAGATCGGTACGCAATTTCATGAAGTCCTTCTAGGTAAGTTTGGCCATGTAGACGCTCGATCGATGGCGGAGGCTTAGCATGCCGCGGTTAGGTGTTTCTCCTTGGGTGGTTTTCCCTTATAGTTTTTTGCTTTCTTTTTATGTTTTGTTTCTATCGATAGAATATTGTCGGTAGTCCTCTGAGGGGTATCCCACGAAGGTAGATTGATCGGTAGTGGTGCGCGTAATCAAGAATAAGAAGGCTAGGGACACAAGAGTTAGATAGGTTTGGGAGGTCAACACGATGTAATACCCTACTCCTATGATCTGTTGGTTTATATTGGCTATCGTATGATATTGCGTGTGATCAGATGCCTTAGGCTAAGCCTAGGATCCATATAGGGATATCGACTAGGGGACCCCTGCCCCTCCTTATATGCTCTTGAGGGGTAGGGTCACAAGGAAAGTATCCTATTTGGTATTATTCAATATCTTATTGTAGCCTTGCGGTGCACGCCGAGCAATGCCGTGCGCCGTAAGCCTTGATCTGGTGGGCTAGGCCACCTCTAATGGTGCGGACCATGTCTTGTCTTATGGATATCGAGGGCCATACCCCCATAGCTAGTCCTCGAGTGCCTTGTATCCTTTGAGCAACACTATCTTGAACAAGTCCGAGCAGTTTGACATGAAAGCCGATCGTCGCTTCACCGCCCACCGCTTTGTGTTTGCGTCTAGGTGAGCATCGGCTCGCTATAGGGGGCGGGGAGAGGCTAGGATGGTCGACTTGGCGGTCATGTGCCAGCGTCGCCGTGCTAGTGCGCACGGGTGTGGCCGAAGGACCTGCCTGTGGTAAAAAGAAAAGGGCGAGGGACGCGTTTGTAAAAGAACTGACTGTAGGGATAGTGTCGCGGGTCGCAGGGTGATTCACCGGTAGGTCAAGGGGATTTTCGCATAAGTGATCAGCGCGCGTAGGTGTAAGGTCCTAATGCCTAGAGGGGGGTGAATAGCCTATTAAAAATTTCTACATTAACACTTTACAAACCGGTTAGACAATTATGAGGCGAAATAAGTGTTGCACTGGCCTACTAAAATTGCAAGCTACCTACCACAATTCTAGTTTCTATAGTCTCTATCCACACAAAGGCTATGTCACTATGCTAAGTTAGTGTGCTCTCAATGGCTAACTAAAGAGGTACACTAACCAAACTAACAAGCTCTCACAACTAGCTACACTAAAGAGCTTGACAACTAGTTTGCGGTAATATAAAGAGAGAGAGAGCAAGATTGTTATATTGCCATGTCGAGGAATGAACCAATCAATCACAAGAATGAATACCAATAAAGACCAATCACCTTAGAATCAAATGATGACATAATGATTTTTTACCGAGGTTCACTTGCTTGCCGGCAAGCTAGTCCTCATTGTGGTGATTCACTCACTTAGAGGTTTATGCGCTAATTGGCATCACACGCCAAACCCTCAATAGGGTGCTGCACAACCAACACAAGATAAAGATCACATAAGCCATGAGAAATTTACTAGAGTACCTTTTGGCTTTCCACTGGGGAAAGGTTAAGAACCCCTCACAATCACCACGATCAGAGCCAGAGACAATCACCAACCTCCACTCGATGATCCTTGCTACTCTAAACTGTCTAGGTGGCGGCAACCACCATTAGTAACAAGTGAATCCCACAGCGAGACATGAACACTAAGTGCCTCTAAATACAAACACTTAAGCAATGCACTTGGATTCACTCCCAATCTCATAAAGATGTTGAATCTATGATGGAGATGAGTGGGAGGGCTTTGGTGCTTAAATAGAAGTCCCCATGAAATAGAGTCGTTGTACCCCTTCACTAGGCACAGCTCGGGATGACCGGACGCTCTAGTCAGATCGATCGGACGCACCTTGCCAGTGTTCGGTCAACAGATTGCTGCTACGTCATCCCTCTCTTAAAACACTGAGTGTCCGATCCCAATGGTCAAGTGATGATTGGACGCAGCACAGTGCCATGACCGGACACAGGAGCCCAGCGTCCAATCACTTCCAATAAGGTTCTAGCTACGACCGGACATGTCAGTTTAATCATGACCGGACGCAGGACCCTAAGATCATGTCATCAAGGAAGCAATTGCGTGCAGATTGGAATTAGCTGATTCAAATGCAGCACCAGAATCAGCTTTCTTTAGACAGCGCTGACAGATAATGACAAAGGCTATGATCGGCGCCAGGACGAAACATGATAGACTCTACAAAAGGGAAAGATTAGGGTCCAAGTTATCTTAAATTAGGAATGTTTTCTTTTATGCCGAAAAATGGTAACGAATCGTGCTCGAGTAGGATTCATGTTTAGACTCTGGGTATAAATATCAAACCCTGGCTGTTGTAAAGAACAACAATCAATCAAATATACAAGTCATTTACTTTTTTGGCTTCCGGCCACCCCTTAGGAGTAGGAGTAGAGTAGATCTCGGTGAGTTCTTCAGTAAGTACGGCTGCATCGATCTGGTCGACCTCCACTATGACTCTAGTATAAGTTAGTTATCGATTCTTGCCTAGTTCAAGTATGGCTGCATCGATCCGGTCGACCCCCACTGCATGAACTAGATCAAGGTCAAGTTATCGGCTCTACCTTAGGATGACAGTCTTTGGTAGATTCATTAAGTTACTGATATTGCTTATTGCTTTCATTATTCATCTAAATTACAACAATATCACTCTGCCCGATTGGGATTGATCTAGATCGGCCTTATATCGTGTTTAGCCCATTGTTTGTTAATTTAAAACTGATCTAATATGTGCATTAAACGATGGGTTATGTTTTATCAGCTATTTTACATCAATCTTGATCGTGCATAGCATGCGGTTAGAGCATGTTGCGTCTTGAGTAGATTTATTGGCTAGCGAAAACCGTTCCATGGCCCGTTATCACAGCTTGTGTGATTCTGCCTCACACCCCACTATTAGCACCATGGAGTGGGGATCATTATTCAATAGATCTATTCCTAATAAGGCATGATTTTAACTGTGCGCTATGCTGAATCGGCTGTTTTAGCAGGTATCGAGGGCTTTCATGAATAGTTCGTATCACGAGACCGTTGAAGTAAAGATAGGTTGAAGGATGTGTTAGCCCTATGATCTTATTAATGTATTACGGCCTGCATGATTCTACCTCATGCCCCACTGATATTAGTAATGAGTTAGGGTCATCGAGTCTATTGTTATTTCTACGGCCTGCATGATTCTGCCTCATGCCCCACTGGTCATAGCGATAGATGAGATCTAACATGTTCATTAGATTTATCTTTATTAAACGGTTAAATGGTGTCGAATTTGTTTCTTTACATAAAAGGGGTTCGGTTGCTTGTAATCATTGTCTCAGCATAAACCAATCATTGTTGACTATCTTATTGCCATTGATTAATATCTGCTCAAATAATGAAATTTATCTTGAATGATAACTGATTCTTCTTATACAATCCAACGAGCTTTAACCGATTTATTCTCATGAATATGCTGGAATCGACTATTTAGTCGATCTCCTTTCATATCGGATCTTAGAGCCACACATTCAGAACTGTCTAGCGGCACCAGCAAGTTCCACCCTTAATTACTGATAAGCTTTCTTTCCTTGTCAATTACAGGGTCAAATTGACTGGCACATCTCGGGAGGAGTGTGTAGGATCTATCGTCCCTATGCTGAAGCTAGGCGGATCTATAGCTCCATTGAGCAGACCCTTCTGGCTTGCTGCATGTGTTCTCGGCACAGGACAAAAATTCTATGTTGACACACGTTTCTAGCACGCCCAGTGAGACCCCACAATCATCATGGTGGTTCACAACAACAACGACATCCTTATGCTGCATGATGAAGATCTACCTGATGGGGATAAGGGTATCATCAGTAAAGCTACAGAAGAGTTTAAGAACAAATGTTTGTTGTCCTATACCAAAACACGTGACAACATGATTGTTCAGAAATTTCTGCTACCAAGAGTTCTACTACATGGGTAGATAGATACGACTGAAGATGAAGACAGGCGTTTCTTTAAGGAAGTTGTAGACAAATCTATTCAGTGATGCCATATCAAGCCATAACAAAGCTTTTGTGGACATATTCCACAACGCCATGTGGGAGGCGATTCATGTATTTCCAGTTGGTCAAAGCGGATCAGCTTATTACAACATTCCAGATTCATCGACCCAAGGGACTAATCAAGTCGGTACAAGCCATCAAGAAGCAGCACCAGCTGGTAATGGTGATGTCCAGACAGTTCAGGGTTCATATGAACAGGCTTAAGGAACTATTACAAATCAGATATAGTATAATCCTAGACCATCAGTACAGCATGTGCAACAACCGATGGGACAAAGTCAGAACCAGGTGATCAATTTCGATATATCAGGCCACATACCATCGTTGGCTCAAAAAATAGCACCATCAATTCAAAGGATCCATAGAGATATAGATCCTTATGTCTACAATCAAAGATTTCAAGCAGCAAGCCAGCAAAGAACCTAGCAGATCGAAATTTCACAAGGGTATCACTATGGCATAGATTATAACACCCTTCATATGATGCCAAATCCAGGATACCAAGGCACATGGGATTTCAATCCACAGATGGGTCAGTAGGTGCAGAGAAATCCAAATCCATAAGTTGATGAATTATTGCTGAGGGTTACCGAGATGATGATGAATCAGTTCGGTCTGAAGCCAAAAGGGCTGACCTTTTCGTATAAATGCACATATCTAGAATGGTATGATTTGGTCGCTCTTCCCACAAATTATGGGCTCCCAGAGTTTGCTAAGTTTACTGGCCAAGACAGTACAAGCACGATAGAACATGTTAGTCGGTATCTTATGTAATTGGGCGAAGCATCAGTTGAGGATGCCCATCGAGTTCATTTCATCTCCTTGTCCTTATCAGGGGCAGCCTTCACTTGGTTTTCATCATTGCCAGTCAATTCCATTACCAATTGGGCTGACCCGGAGAAGAAATTTCATACATATTTTTATACTAGGACTGGAGAAAAGAAGATTACCGATCTGACAACTATAAGACAGAAGACTAATGAATCAGGCACTAAATTTCTTCAGAGGTTCTGAGAAACCAAGAATTTGTGCTTCTCCTTAAACTTGGCCGATGATCAACTAGCTGATTTAGTTGTTCAAGGAATGCTGCCGATGTGGAAAGAAAAGCTGCTGGGACAAGAATTTGACAACTTGGGTCAACTGGCTCAATGAGTAGTAACGCTCAATAGCTTAGTCCAAAGTATGCGTAGAGATACCTGATTCTAGAAGAGTACCACAGTAGCCGAAGCTTATGATCCATACTTAGTCGATGACGGCTATGAAGACGAAGAAGAAGAGGTTGCTGCGGCTGAATGGAATTGGGGCAAGAAGATAGTGATGGTGCCAAATCCTTGGAGAACAGGAGTTGAGGAGAGCTATGACTTTGATATCACCAAATCAGACAAGCTCTTTGATTTCTTACTTGAGAAAGGACAGATCAAGTTGCCCGATGGTCATGTCATGTTGCCCCCTGATCAATTAAAGAATAAGAAATTCTGCAAGTTCCATAATGCTACTTCTCATTCCACCAATGAATGCAAAATTTTCCGGCAGCATATACAGAGGGCTATTCAGCTGGGAGGCTCAAATTTGATATGCCTTGGAAGATGAAAGTTGATTATAATCCTTTCACAGGAGATCAAAACATGGTTGATGCTGGACTATTCAAAGGAAAAACTAAGGTCCTAACATCAACCAAATCAATAGAACCTGGAACAGTCGATCCCAAGATGCAAATATCGGCTAACGAGTACAGAGAGATTAGGAGACGTCGTGCCGAGCAAAAGAGCCAATACGAGCAGGGAGAGACATCAAAAGCAGAGATGACAAAGCCACGGGTTACATCTCGGATTCTATTGAATAAGTGGCAGCGGCAGAAAGAAAAGGATTATTAGCGTTGGTTAAGGGATCAAGCGTACCCGCATCAACTGAAAGAAGAGAGGTATGGAAGGAAACAAGCCGAATTATATTGGAATTATCCTTTCTTCAGACATTGCTAGAATGAAGGTTTGAAGTTGCCTACCAGACATGACTGTCCAGAATGTAGCAATCAATATCGGGAGTATAGGCAGTCTCAAACTAGTCGCCGGTCTATTCATGCTCAAGATGCATATCATCATAATAACATGGATCGGCGCTTAAAAAATAAAAGTGTTCATGATCAGCTTGAAAAATGAGTTATTGACCAGGACTGGGCTAATCATAAAGAGGAAGGCAACGAAAGAAAGTATATTTGGTAGGAAGGCCAGTGGTGGCTAGGAGGTTTAACAAGGAGCCAGAAGAGAAGGGTGCAGTGCCTAAGGAATAAAGAAATGGAACAGGCTCAGGCATTCGGTAAACCTCAAGTATGGCATATCAAGCAGACAACCAATAGAAAGCAACCATTGGCTAATATCCAAATGGCTTTTTTATTGCCATTAGAATTTAGAGCTCCGACAGATCAAGAAGTTTATTCAGATTTTGATGAATCAGGAATATGAGGAAATAGTTGCTAAGTTAACGGTTGTACAACAAGCAATATTTGACAAACCAGTCAAACATCAGCACTTAAAAGCATTATATATGAAAGGTCTTGTTGATGGTAAGCTGATGAATAAGATGTTGGTGGACGGAGGTGCTTCTGTCAATCTTGTGCCTTACACTACTTTTCGTAAACTTGGCAAAGGACCAAAAGATCTGATGGAGATTGACATGATGCTTAAAGACTTCGAAGGTAATACGTCTAAGACCCGGGGGGCAATAAACATTGAACTAGCAATCGGAAGCAAGACTCTGCTCACAACATTCTTCATCATCAATGGAAAAGGGTCGTACAGTTTGCTCCTCGGTCGCAATTGGATTCATGCGAACTGTTGTATACCATCGACCATGCATTAGTGTTTGATTCAATGGCATGGAGATGATGTCAAACCGGTTTGTGCTGATGAGTTCGTGAACATCACAATAGCCGATCCGGTCTTTTGGGAACTAGGAGACTTCAAATGTTTTTCTAGCAAGTCATGGAAAGAAGGCTTCATTAAGATCAGCAATGAAAGCCAACAGCCGATGCAAGCGATCGACTCTGAGAGTTTGTTTTAGTAGAAAAGTCATGGCTTCACGTCGATCGTTGGATTAAACAAAAAATAAGCATTGAGTCTTGGAGATGGATTTGGGCTGACGTATGTGAATGCCGAGTCAAAGTGTAAGCGCGATTCAGAGTTAATGGATTTCTTAAAGAAGTTCTGTTTTATTTAATAGGACGCTTGACCTAGGTTGATTAATCGTTTGACCTTTGATATGAAAAGTTCTACGGGGTGTTATCCTAACATTTGATCAACACTTGATAGCCGATTCATTCTTGGCTCTAATAGCCGGTACCAGGAGGGTACCGCCTCTAGTTCAAAAAAATAAAAAATCTTCAGAGACAATGAAAGTCGATATGATATGTATCGCCTTTAGAGCAAAAACAATTATACACAAGGGCATTGCACGGAGGCGCATACATGAAAGAACAGGAGTTTTTGTTCATTAGATTACCCTAAGTACAGACTAATCAAAGACCATATTCGCCACCTCCTGAGTGGATGTGATGTCTACTATGGCCTCCGCTGCCATGATGAATTCTTCGAGCAGGTCCTCATGCTCCTCAGGGCCGTCGCCCATTGGGAAACCAATTTCCATGGCATGGAGCTCGTACCTAGTTTGGACTTGTGCCGCAGTCAGCGCCATCGCCGCACCATGACAAAGGTCATGGAGGGTGATTTCCCAAATGCGGACCGAGGCATCTTGGAGACGAGCGTCGATAGGGGAACCTCGAGCATTGATGGTGTCTACAATCGCTTTGCCGCTAGATGGAGAGACTCTAACTACACCGTCGAGGCTAACAGGCACAAGAACAAAAGATTATCAAGATAAAGATAATGGAAATCGGAAAGAGGCATTCTTGGAATTTATCTTACCCACCACCATGGCATCAGACTCAGCCATCTGTGCTTGGACGGCGCTGGCCTCCTCCTCAGCCACGTGAAGGGTGGCCTGAGAGACCCCGAGGTGAATCTCTAGTTGGCTGTTCTATCAAGTCACCTCAGAATAACGATTCTGAGCCATCCTCCACTCATGAAGCTAGCGCCGGGCGTCATCGCCATTGTAGGAGTCAGAAGAATCCGACGACAAGGCCGGCATAGAAGATGTGGTGTCAGAAGGCCCACCAACACTGGGAAGGGGACAGAGACTGTCATTCACAACAAACCTGTAGGCAAGTCAGAACTGTTCATCATCATAAACAAAAAAAAATGTCAACCTCACCTCATGCGTCGGAGACACTGGTTCATCAGACATGTTCTCCTCTAGGATTTCCTTCACCACGCGCTTGCCTCGGTTGTCTTCGCCGGCCATGAGGGATGATTGGATCTACGAAAGGGAGAAGAAAAACCACTATATGGTTCGGCAGGCAGAGAAGAGCAAAGGAACAGTTGCGAGTGGAGATGTGTTTGAGGCCAAAGCCACTAGCTGGTATTTGACGACCTAAAGCGAAGAGGCGGACGCCTCGAGACGCGCAAAAGGCAACCACAATTATTAGAAGGCGAAGCGCCACTTTACTAATGCCGATGGGAATATGGCATTGAGCAACTAAAGGCAGGAAATCAAAGGATTCTCTTAATAAAAGTCGTGTTTTCAGACTTGATTGGATTAGAAGTCTGGGATCAGCTGTATCAAATTGGCTCTTTAGCCAAAAAAAGAAGCATAATTAAATAACAGAGAGTATGATCGATTCTACACAAGATACGCGTTGACATGCAGATTTTAAGTTTGGAATGTCATGGGTGGCTCTCAAAATTTCTAAGCCAAATAGCGTCAGCTCCCATGATCTGTTTGACTTCTTCGGCTGATCTAGGGATGCTCTCAAAGATGTACTTATGACAGTCAGTGGCAATGAGACTCTAGAGAAAGCTGGGGATGGATTACCCTTGATGGCTAAAAGCGAGATAGCCATTATTGTTGCCTAATCGGGAGAAACCTTATCGGATCAAACGTTGTGCACCTAGTAATATTTACATTTTTGGAAACACTGAGAGGAGAAGAGGAATTCGGTAGAGCAATTAAATGGGGAATATTTAAAGGAAGAGTACCCTAATGTTTGGAGTAATACTTGACAGCCAATTTGCTCAGCTGTCAGTTCTAATAACCGATACCAGAAAGGGATCGCTTCTAGTGCGAAGATAAACCCAGAAGGGTAAAAGCTGATATGATACGTGTCGCCCGTAGGATGCGAGGCAAACACGGGCAAAGTGGTGTATGAAGTAAAAGGAAAATCATTGGAGGTGATGGAATTGTTTGCTTGATGTCACTTATTACAAGCTATAGACCAAAAAACACTTTGTTCACTATATCATCGGCCTGGGAGGTCAGGACTACAAAATTGGCGGTGTTAGAAAAATCCTCGACCAGGCGCTCATAATCTCCAGGGTATCCGGTGGCTAGAGCTCCATGGGGAAGAAGTCAAAGATCATGCCTGGAGTGAACTTATGCAGCAGCCAGTGCCATGGCAGCGCCATGACGAATGCCTTGAAGAGCAACTTCTCTGATGCAGTTTGGGATGTCGTACAAATGAACTACCGGAACAGTGCCCCTGGCATTGACGAATCCCGCCACATGGTCTGTAGCTAAACGGAGGCTTTCCAACTGAGCCAATAGATCTAAAAGATTTAAGGAAGAGGTGATTAGGGTATTAGAGGCAAAAGTTAAGAAGAAATAGAAAATTATGGTAAATGTCTTACCAATGATTCTAGCTTCAACCTTGGCCAGTCTCTCTCACACCAGGTTAGCCTCAGGGGGTGATCGGCCCTAAAGTATGGCCATAGCCGACTCCACAATAACGAGGTTGTCGACAAGTTTCTCACTACTCTTGGTCGATGGAAGCGATCAAGTCATCGTTATCTCTTGCCCCCCTCAGATAGCGAGGAAGTTGGCAACAAATTGGTGCTGAGGATGACCCCAAAGGCTGAGCAGAGTCAGCCCTCTGCTCTAAAACGATAGGAGCATCACGAGGTACACCCTCTTGACGATGGATGCGCTGGCGTGATGATGCAGATCCATCAAGAGCCTCCTCAGCAGATCTATTGCTATTCTCCATGATCTCAAGCCTACGAAAAAAGCAGAAACTATACTAAGGATGCAGGAGGTTTGAGACGAAGCGGGTGGTTTTTTCGATCTAGAGCCATGGCCCATATATATTAGCCTAGGAAGGCAAGAAGATAGACTTCGCCAGGGGTGTAAAACTAAAATCAGGAACAGAAATGGATAGGACACTCCAGAAATTCAGGGGACAGATAACGAAGAAATAACAAATTTGGACTTATTACTTCCCTAAATTACAAAATATCATGGAGTGGATACGAAGAATTTACATTGACCAGATATTAACCCACCAAAACTTGTTTGGATTGAAGGGAGTCTAGATCCCCACAAGGCCGAAGGTCATCGTGAACCGAGTCACGTCGGCCCGTTGATAGAATTGTGCCTGGAAAAGGGGAAAGGCCACCCAACAGATGCCCAGCTGATTCTAGGTGGCTAGAAACTGTGGGAAAGAAGCATGTGGCTTTCCCAGTGGGCATTTGGTGGAACGAACAAGGGGAAGGTGTCCACACATTTTAGCCCTTGCAAACACTAGAACAGCTCTGCGAGCATGGTGAGAAGACACAGGTGATATCACAAGACTTCTTCCACCATAGTAGCTAATTCTCTTGTTCGACAAGGCACTAGATTGAGCGACACAATCACCCTATGCACAAGGATTTTTCTAACCACTCAAGATCTTCATAGTAAAAGAACGGACCATGGAGGGTCCAGTGGAGCTAGAAGCACTCGAGGGAGCAGATGTAAGAAAAACATGGCTGGATTGTTGAGTTGCTCTCACTAGGGTCGGACAAACATTTTATAGCTGGTTCGAAAAGATGAATCCAAGTGCCTATGAAGCAGTGATGCTCTTGTAAAAGTTTTGAGGCATAGGCTCATGAGCTGTGGACGGCGATAAATAGTAGATCCCTAGATCAAGATTATCTGCTTGTGACTGCGGACGAATCAGGGATATAGACATAATAATTTTGGGATAAAATTACTTTTATCCCAAAATTGGGGGGCATGTGTTTACACCAAAATTTGGAAGGATTCTCGTAGAGACTTAAAAGCTCCTAAGATCATGTCACCAAGGAAGCAATTACAGTGTAGATTGGAATTAGGTGATTCAAATGCAGCACCTGGAATCGGCTTTCTTCAGACAGCGCTGGTAGATAATGACAAAGGCTATGATCGGCGCCAGGACGAAACATGATGGACTCTACAAAAGGGGAAAGATTATGGTCCAAGTTATCTTAAATTAGGAATGTTTTCTTTTATGTCGGAAAATGGTAACGAATCGTGCTCGAGTAGGATTCATGTTTAGACTCCGGGTATAAATACCAAACCTCGGTTGTTGTAAAGAACAACAATCAATCCAATATACAAGTCATTTACTTTTTTCGGCTCTGGCCACCCCTTAGGAGTAGGAGTAGAGTAGATCTCGGTGAGTTCTTCAGCAAGTACGGCATCAATCCGGTCGACCTCCAATGTGACTCTAGTATATGTTAGTTATTGATTCTTGCCTAGTTCAAGTATGGCTGCATCGATCCGATCGACCCCCACTGCATGAACTAGATCAAGGTCAAGTTATCGGCTCTACCTTAGGATGGCAGTGTTTGGTAGATTCATTAAGTTACCGATATTGCTTATTGCTTTCATTATTCATCTAAATTATAGCAATATCACTCTGCCCGATTGGGATTGATCTAGATCGGCCTTATATCGTGTTTAGCCCATCGTTTGTTAATCTAAAACTAATCTAATCTGTGCATTAAACGATGAGTTATGTTTTATCGGCTGTTTTATCGAGTCTATTGTTATTTCTATGGCCTGCATGATTCTGCCTCATGCCCCACAGGTCATAGCGATAGATGAGATCTAACATGTTCATTAGATTTATATTTATTAAACGGTTGAATGGTGTTGAATTTGTTTCTTTACATAAAAGGGGTTTGGTTGCTTGTAATCATTGGCTCGGCATATACCAATCATTGTTGACATCTTATTATCATTGATTAATATCTACTCAAATAACGACATTTATCTTGAATGATAACCGATTCTTCTTATACAACCCAATGAGCTTTAACTGATTTATTCTCATGAATATGCTAGAATCGACTATTTAGTCGATCTTCTTTCATATCGCCCCTCAGAGCCGTACATTTGGAACTGTCTGGTAACACCAGGTAAGTTTCACCCTTAATTACTGATAAGCTTTCTCTCCTTATCAATTATAGGGTCCAATTGACTGGCACATCTCGGGAGGAGTGCGTAGGATCAACCGTCCCTGCGCTGAAGCTAGGCGGATCTATAGCTCCATCGAGCAGACCTTTCTGGCTTACTGCGTGTGTCCTCGGCACGGGACAAAAATTCTATGTCGACACATCGCTATGGCATCACCATCATCATGTCATGATCTTCATTTGCTTCACCACTTGGAATGTGCTACCTATTTCATGATCACTTGATAAACTAGGTTAGCACTTAGGGTTTCATCAATTCACCAAAACCAAACTAGTGCTTTCAGCAGGCCTCCCCATCGCGGGCCGTGCCGCACGATTGGGCCGTGCCCGCATGGGCCGTGTTTGTGGATCGCGTGTGCAAGCGTGCTGCACGTGCATGGGCTATGTCGCTCGCTCAGTTGGCCACGCGGATGGATTTTGGTTTTCCTTTTTCTAGGGAATTAGTAAGTGTTTATTCAATTTAGTTTTGAGCTGATCTTTGGAAAATTATAGTAAATTCTGTAGGTGTCCAAAAATGGTGATACAAAATTTGTTAGGTTCATAAAAATATTATCTATCTATTGGTGTAGTTAGTTTATAGTTATCTATGATAATGATAGATTCATTAATTCATTTAGGAAAGCTTAGTATTATTTGGCTTAATATTTGTAGGAATTTTGGTGGCAAATTGGTGATAGATTTAGTCATGAAATTTTTACAGTAGGTTCATTAGATTATTATGTGCTCACTATAATTTTTGTAGTCCTAGAGTAGGTTGATAAATAGAGTAGCTAGTACTCCTTGTTTTATCATATATAGAGTAAATCGATATTAAGAATTGGAATGCCTTTAGTTGCTAAGGTAATGCATGCAATGTTTCATATCTATTAGTGGTAACAATAGGTAACTTAGCATCTTATTCGGTAGAGCTAGCTTAGTAGCTTGATAGCTATATTTTAATTTAAGAGTTGCTGTTGTCGTATTACTAAGTGTTGCATCATCATTTGATGCATATAGATAACGAGTTGGTAGAGTTCAGTGCCTGCGGGCGAATAGGAGTACGAGGAGATCATTGAGGAGTATGAGGAAATTCTCATATAGGAGAGAGCTCCAGAGCCATCAGTTGTTGACTTTGTTGACACACCGCCTGCCCAAGGCAAGCTCCGGTGCATAACCCTTATTTTTGAATGATCACTGAATATATATATGATGTGCATTTACTGTTACAGGTATTTTATGAAAACTACATGCATAGATAAACTTACCTATGAGTCCTACTAGTATAGGTCGAGTTGCAGCTATGCTTAGGATTTTGGTAGCATGAGTAACCTGCCGTTACTCACAATAGGTGATTATTATGATCACTCATGATAAAATGGTGGAAAAGAAAAATAGAGACCTGAGTACGGATATGGTATGGGTATTGGTGGGTGTAAGAGGTCGTGTCCTATGACCAATGGGCCATAGCTTGGTTACACTTTTTCCCTATCTGTGTCGGTTAAGGATCGGCCAGTTGCATTGAGTTCTAGACAAGTCATAAACTTATTATCCCAAGCACATACTTGGGTATAGGGTGTAGGGAAGGCTTGTTGCTCTCTTGTCATGGGTTCTGGCTCTTTCTGGACCGACTGATTAGAGGCGGAGATGGTGGAGGTCTAAGCACCGCACTGAGTTCAGGACTCAGGAGCATGGGCTTAGAGTCTAGGTTTGGACGGGGACCTAGGACCCCATGATAGGAGAGTGATGGGTTGGTCCTGCTTGTGCCTGGGGTACAAGCAGGGCGTGCGTTTTGAGGTACCTAGCTAGGCACATTGATTCACAAATCGCTAGCGTTTTGGTATGGCTTGTCTACAGTCTAGCACCGTAGTAAGAACTGAAAGATGAAAGATGATGAAATGGAACTGTTTGCTCAACTCTTGCTTAAAAGAAGAATAGGTGCTTACATAGAATGGCTAGGTAATGAATTAATCATGACTGCTAATAATAACATAAATAAGGATTCACTATTAGTATTGCTTTCCGCAAAAAGAGAACCCAGCAAACCATAAAGCTTATCATATCCCTTGGAGTCAGAAAATTATTCCCACTAGTCAGATATGTCTTGCGAGTACATTATGTACTCAGTGTTTATTTACCCTTGTTGCAGGTACTGCTTGAGGAGTAGCCATTGTGTGAAGGATTCATCTGGTGGGCACTAGATAGATCCTTGTATATTATCGATAGATGCTTCTTTTCATTCCACTGTTAAATTTCCACAATCTGAATTTGGTACTGTAATAATATATTTCTGAGAACTCTAGATATATGAAATGGACTAAGCAATGTAAACTCGTTCTCACTATTAGATCCTATGGGAAAAATGTGGATTATTCGGGCTCTCCTTAGGGTGTGCTCGATGGAATCCGCCTGATGTAGCTCGCTTCCTAGGGTGCTTAGTGTCTAGTGGAAGACGAATGCCTTCGTAAGTGTGTTATTTTGGGCGGTTCTGCCACAGTAGGTACTTGAGCCAATAATGAGTTTTTGAGTTTTGTCACTCTTTTCCAAAACCTAAAATTTGACCAACAAAAGTTTTGCGAAAAGTAGGATGCGATAAAATTATCTAAATAAGTATAAGCCCTAGCAATATAGTCTATCTAGGATAGTGGCACTAGTTTTATCTAATCAGTTTTCTATAGGTACACTAACTTACGCTGTGTAAGAATCGTTAGCAAAGTGGAAAGTGAGTGTGCGATGTGCCGAAAATTTTGCGAATGCTGCTATATTCCGGCTTGAGTGAGCGTATAGGTCGATGCATGCATCATGATAAGGGAATCTTACTTAAAACTAAATTTCCCATACACATATAATTTGGATTAGTAAATTGATAGGATTACTAAAAGAATGCCTTAGTAAATGTCTTATCATTTCTCTAATCTCTTATTCCTGATCTGGAGGGTGGTCCTAAATGGTTAGTTCCTATCTATTTTCAGATGAACTTGAGGTCTGGTCGTGGGAGCACCAGTGCCTAAAGCAGGCCGCAGTCTTGGCGAAGGCCAAGGTGAAAGTGGCGGGGCAATGTGAACGGCAACAGGGAGAGCCATGGGGCTCCACTTCTGGATCCTCCTCCGCCACCGCCACCTTTGATGACTCATGCAGAGATGTTGGCTGCTCGTAGTGAGTCAGCCCGTGCCATGAAGCTGCTGGCATAGGCTATCGGTGGCTTCACCCGTGGAGGCCATAGGGGAAATGGTGGAAATGGTGGTGGTGCCTGCAGTCCTAAGGGACCCTGCTCTTATCAGGATTTCTTAAAGACGCACCCACCCATGTTCACACTGATGGCTGAGCCTCTAGATGTGGAGCATTGGCTTCGTATCCTGGAGCAAAAGTTTCTGCTTCTCATCGTAATGAAGGAGCAGAAAGTGCGCTTTGCAGCGCAACAGCTGTTGGGATCTGCTAGTGCACGGTGGGACACATTTAATGCCATGCAGCCGGCAGATCACCGGGTGACCTGGCAGGAGTTCATTGCAGCCTTTAGAGAGTATTATATTCCAGGTGGTGTTCTAAATAGGAAGTTAACATAATTTCTAGACCTAAGGCAAGGAAGCATGTCCGTGATGGACTATGTCAATAAGTTCAACTATTTGTCACAGTATGCTGGGACTCACGTTGATATGGATGAGAAGAAGAGGTACTATTTCTATCACGACCTATCTTGCATCTTATAGAAGGAGTTATATATAGGAAACTACCAGACCTTTGGGGCGATGATGAACGCTGCTATTGCCATGGAGGGATTACAGTGTGACTCTCAGGTAGAACAGAAGCGCAAGCAGGTGGTTACTAGGTCTTCTAGCCACCCCTAGGTGTAGAAAGTATAGGTTGTTAGGCGGGTGCCCTATTAGTCTTTGGGTGGGCATTCATTTTGGCAACCTCAGTAGACCTTTCAGGCTCCTTCCACTCAGTATCGTGCACCTACTCAGCAGGTGCAACATCAGCAGCCTCAGGGATAGCAGGTCCCACCTCGTCAAGGATAGGGGAACAAGCCTGGTGCTTGTTTCAAGTGTGGCAAGGAAGGCCACTATGCCCAGGAGTGCCCACAAAACTAGCCTACCCAGTCTGCTCAGCCCTCAGCTAACTTCCACCTAATCAAGCGGATAGTTATAAAGAAGAAAGTGCCAGTGAGACGATCTGGATAGGTTAATTTCATGGAGGCTGAGGAAATATTGCAAAATGAACCGGTGATGGCTAGTATGTTCACCATTGATTCCCGTCTAGCTTATGTGTTGTTTGATTCTGGTGCATCACATTCATTCATAAGCATGGGATTTGCACAATGGCACAATATACCTCTTATGGCTATACCTTTTGCCTATAGAATTGGTACTCCAGATGCGTAGTTGTGCATTAATACTCAGACGAACACAGTGGGCTTAGTGTTAGCCACTCACACCTACCATCTCTAGTTCATGGTGTTGTCTGGACAAGGCATTGATGCAATTCTAGGAATGAACTGGTTGTAGGTATATGGGGTAGTCTTGGATCTGAAGTAGAGAGTTGTTGAGTTATGGCTTCCTTCTTTTGAGGATAGGATGTCTCTTCTTATGCCCTCAGATCCAGCCTTACCTGTTGCTGCTCATGCTGAAGCTTCTCCTGATCTTGCCTCTATTCCTGTGGTCTACGAGTTTCTGGATGTCTTTCCTATAGATCTACCTGGGTTACCACCGGATAGAGATGTGGAGTTCTCCATTGAGTTAGAGCCTAGCACTGCTCCTATCCCTCAATGCCCGTATCGCATGGCCCCAAAGGAATTGGCTAAAATGAAGAAACAATTAGAAGAGTTGTTGGAAAAGGGATTCATTTGTCCTAGCTCTTTACCATGGGGTTGTCTAGCTATTTTTGTGAAGAAGAAGGATGGCACTCTGAGGATGTGTGTGGATTACCGCCCTCTCAATGCGGTAACCATTAAGAACAAGTATCCTTTACCCTATATTGATACTTTGTTCGATCAACTAGCTAGTGCCAAGGTGTTCTCCAAGATTGATCTTCATTCAGGCTATCATCAAATCAAGATTAGACTGTAAGATATACCAAAGACAGCTTTTTTCTACTAGGTATGGGCTGTATGAATACCTAGTCATGTCTTTTGGTCTCACCAATGCTCCTGCATTCTTCATGTATCTCATGAACTCAGTCTTTATGCCAGAGTTGGACAAGTTTGTGATGGTATTCATTTATGATATCTTGATATATTCTAAGAACAAGGAAGAACATGACCAACACCTTCAGATAGTACTGACTCGATTGAGGGAACACACGTTGTATGCCAAATTCAGCAGGTGTGAATTTTGGTTAGATCGAGTGCAGTTTTTGGGGCATGTTCTGACACCTGAAGGTATATCTATAGATCCAAGCAAGGTGCAAGATGTGCTAAATTAGAAGTCTCCCAAGTCAGTGCACCAGATTCGTCAGTTCCTTGGTCTTGCTGGATACTATCAGCACTTCATTTCTAACTTCTCCAAGATAGCTCAGCCGATGACCAAGCTGCTCCAGAAAGAGGCCAAGTTTGTTTGGAGCCCGGCTTGTGAAGAAGCCTTCCAATCTTTGAAGAAATTTCTTACCACTGCTCCTGTCCTGGCCCAACTAGATATCGACAAACCTTTTGATGTATATTGTGATACCTCGAAGATGGGGTTGGGATGTGTGCTTATGCAGGATGGGCGTGTGATAGCTTATGCTTCCCGCCAGCTGAAAAAGCATGAGGTGAATTATCCCACCCTTGATTTAGAGCTAGCTACCATGGTGCATGCTCTAAAAATTTGGAGGCATTATCTGTTGGGAAACAAAGTACATATTTTTACAGATTACAAGAGCCTCAAATATATTTTCACTTAGTCTGAGTTGAATATGAGGCAAAGGAGGTGGTTGAAATTAATCAAGGATTATAACTTAAAGGTACATTACCACCCCGGGAAGGCCAATGTGGTAGCTAATGCTTTGATCCAGAAGTCATATCAGGTTAAAGAAGCACCTTTGTCTCTCAACCATGCTTAGGTGCTAGCTCACATTGCCTTAGTCTCAGATTTACTTGAGTAGATTATCATGGAGCAAAGGCAAGACACTTTAGAAATTCCTCATATCAAGAAATTAATTGTCGAAGGGCGTGGTCCTTAGTTTAGTGTTGATGAGCAAGGGGTAGTAAGGTACAAGAACAAATTGGTGGTTCCATCCAATGAGGAGATTAGAAGGTAGATTTTGAATGAAGCTCACCATTCCAAATTGTCTATTCATCCTGGCAGTAACAAGATGTACCATGATTTGCACCACTTGTATTGGTGGTCCAATATGAAGCAGGACATCACCAAGTACGTTGTGGAGTGCGACACTTGTGGGAGAGTTAAGGTAGACCAAATGCAAACCCCAGGATATTTGCAGCCCTTGCCCATTCCTGTTTGGAAATGGGAAGATATTTCCAAGGATTTCATTATGGGTTTACCCCGCACATCCAAGGGCTATAACTCTATTTGGGTCATGGTGGATCACCTTACCAAGTTAGCTCATTTTCTTCTAGTGGATTCTAGACATTCAGCTAGAAGGTATGCCAAGCTGTATTTTGATCGGATTGTGACCCTACATGGAGTTCCTATTACTATCATCTCTGATAGAGGGTCAGTCTTTGTCTCCCGTTTTTGGGAGCAACTTTAGCAATATCTTGGTACTAGTCTCCTCACGAGTTCAGCGTATCATCCACAAACTGATAGCCAAACTGAAAGGGTAAATCAAGTACTTGAGGACATGTTAAGAGCTTGTGCCATTTCTTTTCCTAAGAAGTGGGATGAATGCTTGAACTTAGCTGAGTTTTATTATTACAATGGCTATCAAGAAAGCATTCGTATGGCACCATTTGAAGCTCTGTATGGAAAGAAATGTAGGACACCACTTAACTGGGTTGAAGTGGGAGACCATGGATATTTTGGGCTTGATTTCATCAAAGAAGCTCGAGAGCAAGTTAGTGTTATTCAGAGTCATTTGAAGGTAGCTCAGAGCCAACAGAAAGCTTATGCGGACAAGCGAAGAAGGCCTTTGCAGTTTGTAGTTGGTGATGATGTGTACCTCAAAGTGTCTCCTATGAGAGGGATGCATCGATTTGGTGTCCATGGCAAGCTAGCCCCTTGATATGTGGGTCCTTACAAGGTTTTAGAGTAGTGTGGCCTAGTTGCTTATTGTCTCCAACTTCTAGATATTTTATCGGCGGTACATGATGTATTCCACGTATCTCAGTTGAAGAAGTGTTTGCGAGTACCTAATGAAGCTATGGAAATTGAAGGACTTCCCCTCCAGCCTGACTTGACATATATTGAGCATCCTGTCATGATCTTAGACGAAAAAGAAAGAGTGGCAAGGAACAATGTGGTGAGATTCTACAAAGTTTAGTGGCAAAGCCACTCGGAGGGTGAAGCCATGTGGGAACAAGAGGACTATGTCTTGAAGCATTACCCCCATCTTCTTTCTAGTTCAGCGAGGTAGTTGGCTGCATTGAAATGTAATTCTTATCTATTTTCCCACACTAGACACATGAAATATCGGGACGAGATTTTGTTTTAGAGGGGTAGATTTGTAACACCCTCGGTGTTACACTGTAAATCTTGTGTTAAAATATGTCATGAGCATCATTGTTATGTGTTAATGCATGTAATATAAAGGGTAGATCAATTTCTATAACTTGAAACGATCATTGGAAAAGCAAAACAAAAGTTACATTTCATAGTCAAGTTATATCACTTAGGGTTTTAAATCAATTTTTATTAAGCGAAAATGCTATAGAATGCATATGCAGAACTTTAACAAAGTTTGTAGTACAAACTTTGTAGATGACGATGAAATACTTGAGGTCGAAAAATGAATTCACTAGCTAGCATACCTAATAGCATGGGAATCAAACTTGACGAGGATCTGATCATGACTTAGTGATAAAGCTAGGTTTGGTGATTTTTGAAGAAGAATTGGATTAAAGAGTGGGGGGGTTAGGGCTGGTTTTAGTAGCTTAATATGCCCTCTTAAGAATGGCATAGGTGGTTTGTCGATTAGATCAATGTTTTAGGTTTATTCGGACGCCTTAAAAATCGTGCGTGGCACGTTTCCGGCCGATTTTAGCGCCTGGACGCGGTCACCGTGCCATGGCTCTCGGCATCGCCGCGTCGGTGTGCCCAACACGTGCACACCACCACGTTGGCCCTACATCGCTGCGCTCATGCGCATTGTCACGCTCGGTGAGACGTTGGGGGCCGGTGGGCCTTACCGCTCTGCTCTGCCACTGTCGTCACGGGCCTGATGCCCTGGCCGGTCCACTGCCTCCTGCCTCGCTGTGGCATCGTGCTGCTACTAGCCATGGTCGCAAGTGCTGGGTCACCCGTGTGCGCCCACACTACTTGCATCGCGTCCGCCTATGTCGCTGCACCACCATCCCATCACCATGCTGCCCCACGCCATCACCATCGTGCCACTTCACGCTATTGTTGAGTCCGCCTACGCCTCTGCATCATTGCTTTCTTGATTTTGTGCACATGGCCTTGCCGAGGCCACCGCTTGTCATTCACCATTAATGGTGCCACGGCCGCACTGCTGTGATGCCACCGCCCGCACATGGGTATGCCCCCTCGCCTGGGTGCGCTGGCTCGCTTTGATTGATCGGGTGCGGTCGTCACGTACGGCCAAGGCTCGGGCAAGCAACTGAACCTCAATCCCTTCTTTTCCCCTCCCTCCTCTGCTATCGGTCTAGCCAGGCCATGCCTTCAATCTGGCATGGTGAGGTCATGTCCATTCAATTCAGCGCGCTTTCGACTCTACCTTCAAGTCTGCTGGCCAATCGACCCCACACCGGGTCCAATCGTGCTTAGGCAAGCTCCAATTTGGAGCCGACGTCCGCCGTCATGCCATTTAAGGCCTAGCCGCCATTGCCGTGGGCATTACCTGCCTGGTTTTCTCAGGACCAATTGGTTGCACCCCTTGCCTCGCCTCGCAGCCCTCCTTGACGTGCGCACCTTAGTCAATCCCTCACTGTTTCCCTCATGGCACTGATGTGGTCGTGTCTATGTGGCTCACCGTCGCCTTACCGCACGCATGTGGCCGGCTTGATCGGGACAGTCTTCGGATGCACCACCACTTTGGGTAGGATCATGGTGAGACCCTATAGCTTATCTGCTGACTGTATTTCTTCTTTGGTGGTGGAGCTCGTCTGGACGGAGTTGCCGCTGGCAAAGGTTGTCCGCCGCTGGGGAGGGGGCTCTGGACCGCGTCTCCGACCGTTGCTTCGCCACCCACCGCTTCGCGTTTGTGTCTAGGTGAGCATTGGCTCACTAGGGGCGAGGGGAGGCCAGGATGGCCAGTGTGGCAGTCCTGTGCTAGCATCGCCGTGCTGGTGTGCGCGGGTGTGGCCGGAGGACCTACCTGTGGTAAAGAAGAAAAGGGGGAGGGACGTGTTTGTAAAAGAACTGACTATAGGAATAGTGTCACGGGTCATAGGGTGATTCACCAATAGGTCAAGGGGATTTTTACATAAGTGATCGGCGTGCGCTGGCCTCCTCATCGTGGGCTATGCCGCACGGTTGGGCTGTGTCTGTGGATCGCGCGAGCGCGCGTGCTGCGCATGCATGAGCCGCGTCACCTACTCGTGGGCCGCAGGATGAATTTCGGGTTTCCTTTTTCCAGGGAATTAGTAAGTGTTTATTTAATTTAGTTTTTAGTTGATCTTTGGAAAATTATAGTAAATTTTATAGGTGTCCAAAAAAGGTTAAAAAATTGTTAGGTTCACAAAAATGTTATCTATCTGTTGGTGTAGTTAGTTTACAGTTATCGGTGTTTTAGGTCCGGTGGATCCTCAACCGACTAGTGAAAGTGTACTACATGCCCTTAATCTCGGATGGTGATGCAAAGAGACACATGGTTTATACTAGTTCAGGCAATAGGTGCCCTACGTCCAATCTGAGAGAGCGATCTTGTATTCCTTGCACTGAGGTGCTTGTAGTAGGGGTTTATAATCTAGGCGAGAGAGGGAGCTAGTCCTAGGTCTCTGCGTGGAGTGGCGTGGGTTGCTTGAGATGTTGATCTCTTGCAGCGAGGAAGCATATGTGTTACAGAGCGTTGTGCGTTGCTTGTGCGTGTGTCCCCGTCCTAGAAGCGGCCCCGGTCACTCCCTTTTATAGTCGAAGGGAGGCACAGGGGCGATACATGTTTTTGCTACGTGGTGTTTTGTGAGCAGAGGTGGCATGTCCGAGCCCTATAGCTTGTCACTATGGTGGCATGGCCGATGGAGCGGCCTTGTCATTGGTGCACTGGAGTGATGTGCCTGTCACGCCCGATCCTGTGCGACGTGGGAGCTCCTGTGATGGAATGCATGCCTTCTTCTATTGGAGGCGTGCTGATCGCTATATGTTTGACCGGTGCAGGGAGCTGAGGCTGGGTAGAGGTGATGGCACGGCTGCGCTGATTCTGAGGCTACAGGGACTTGGCCCCATGTATGACGTGGGAGCCCCTGTGGCTTGACGCAGGGCATGGCGCGTACTACGGACGACGCGCTGGTCCCAGAGTGCTAACAATGTAGAGAGCCGAGGCCCAGTTGGTGCAGAGGCTGAACCATTGTGGGGGGCTCGGCGGACACAAGTCCCGAGGCTATAGGAGCCTAGAAGCGGATAGCCAAGGCTCAGAGGGAGCAGCTGGTCTTGTACGCTGATTCTGAGGCTATAGAGACCCGGACTTGACTCTCCATGCTGCGCTGTCCTTGGAGCAGGGGTTAGGTAGTACAGTGCAGGCGTCGTCGCCGAGCCATCAGTGGCAGCACCCTCCGGCGGTAGAACACCGCCACGACCACAGCCGTCGTGAGGCCGTAGTTGCACAGCCTCTCCAGCGCCTTCAGGAGCGGCTGTAGCTTGGGCTAGTCAACCACCGGGACACCGTACCTCCACCAGCTATTGTACCAGCGGTAGTTGGACGACACGAGTTGGGCTAGGATGTAGAAGGGCTACCTGTCTTGGTGCACTTGGAGAGTACAGCCACCAGCCCTCAATGCCTTCCGCGTGCCCGTCGTGCCCGCTGGCTTGGTGTTGAGCCCTGTCCGAAAGAGGTGGAGCCATAGCTCCTAGTGGGGGGCGATGCCCAGGTACCCCTCACAGATGGCAACGAAGATGGCCGCCTATGCGATGGAGTTGGGGTTGAAGTTGTGGAGCTCCACGCCATAGTAATACGGGAGCACCTGCATGAACCGGTCCACTGGCAAGCTGAGACCGCGTTCGTGGAAGGCCACGAAGCTCACGATGTAGCCATCGCATGGCCTCGGCTCCGGCTCACCCCCCGGAGCGATCCACTCTGGTCTATTGGGGTCGGTGACCAGGCGGAGGAGGCCGTTGTCGATGACCGACTGCAACATCGCCGTGGACACGTTGGACGAACCCCAAGGATCTGCCTGGACGACAACAGCGCCATCGGCCATGGGTGCAGTGGAGGATGCAGCTACGGCGGTAAGGCGTGCTCTCGCTATCTCTCTCTCCCTCTCTCTCTCCTTTCCTCCCCCTTCTCCCTTCTTCTCCCCAGCGCTCTCTTCTCTGTTCTTAGCAACCACTCGAGGGCAGAAAGGGCAAATGCAGGCAGGCAAGGTAAGGAGGGGTAGGGCGAGGCTCATCACGTATTTATGAGGGAGGGAAGGGGGCGAAATGGACGGGTGACGAAACCGGGGGAGTTTCCCTCAGATCTAGCGTAGTTAATCTAGATCTGACTAAACTGCCCACACGTCCACCTTTTCCTTATTAACCGCACGCACATAGTAACGTCCCATCCACAGACATCACGTCACATCCGACCACAGCAATGGCAAGCGCTGTTCTGTCTCCCTGAGGAATCACCTCAAAAGGTGCACCCACTGTTGCTAGCCGATGGGAAGGGAATATCCCACACCCTATTCCTTTCAGACGAAGGAACTGGGCACCGAGCCTGTTATGGTCCAAGGGTTCGAAGGCTGGGCCCCCGAGGGTCTCAACAGCCGCCCTAGGACAAATAGAGTTAGGGATGACTATGGGCGAGCCCGTACATGGCCGAGGCCTAAGCAAGCAATTATTTGGGATGCCCTAAGTCGTGTCCGAGACCTGCAGGGAGGTCTCTAAATGGGATCCCACCGTAGGGAGGCACCGAGCCCCTGGGGCCAATCGAACGGCCCTAGGACCCACTAGAGAAGCCCTTTGGTACTTTTGGAGTACGTCTCTAGATCGCTAGCTGACCCATATCGAATGGGGCATGGGCCTCCACTCGGACTTACCCGATAACAGCTCACCGGAGGTGTCACTGCTCGCGCCCACCGAGGGTAGCTTGGCATACTCCACCCCTCCTTTCGAACGAAAATGATGTGTGAGGGCCGCACAAAAAATATAGGGAAACTCCTGATCGCCCTCATGCTCCGCGTAGAGGCTCGGGGGCTCTTCCTGCAAACAAGCCGAGACCCAGCGACCCGAACTCGCACTCAGGGGCTCGGCAAATGCGATAAAAGGCATCGAGCCTGTTATGGTCCAGGGGTTCGAAGGCTGGGCCCCTGAGGGTCTTGATAGCCGCCCTAGGACAAATAGAGTCAGGGATGACTATGGGCGAGCCCGTACATGGCTGAGGCCCAAGCAAGCAATTGTTTGGGATGCCCTAAGTCATGTCCGAGACCGACAGGGAGTTCTCTAAATGGGATCCCACCGTAGGGAGGCACCGAGCCCCCGGGGCCAATCGAATGGCCTTAGGACCCACTAGAGAAGCCCTCTAGTACTTTTAGAGTGCGTCTCTAGACCGCTAGCTGACCCTTATTGAATGGGGCACGGGCCTCCACTCGGACTTACCTGGTAACAGCTCACCGGAGGTGTCACTGCTCGCGCCCACCGAGGGTAGCCTGGCACACTCCACCCCTCCTTCCAAATGAAAAGGATGTGTGAGGGCCACACAAAAAGATAGGGAAACTCCTGATCTCTCTCTTGCTCCTGAGCAGAGGCTCGGGAGCTCTTCCTGCAACCAAACTGAGGCCCAGCGACCCGAACTTCGCACTTGTGGGCTCGGTAAACGCGATAAAACCCCTCACTCAACATGAGAAAAGCCCCTGGAGGAATAAATCTACTCCTCTAGGGCCTCAGGGGGCTACACTTGGCGGGTGCACACTGGGTGTCAGTCATGGGCACAGTGCAGCACGGGTGTCAGTCATGGGCATAGTGCCGAGCACAGCACCCGATAACCCTTGCCCCGTCCTGTCCCGGATGGCATGGCATCGATGTGACTCCCATCTCATCGGCCACTCTGCTATATTGAGCCGTCGTTTGGCTGACGTCGCGGGAGTGGTTGGACATGTTGGTTGGATGTGACGTCCTCGTCCTGAGGCCTTATGGGCGGGGCCTCAGGCCAGTTGGAAAATTGGTACCTCATCCGAGGCCTTACGGGCGGGGCCTCGAGCGAGTCGGAGGATCGGTACCTCATCCGAGGCCTTACGAGCGGGGCCTCGAGCGAGTCAAAGAATCAGTACCTCGTCCGAGGCATTATGAGTGGGGCCTCGAGCGAGGCGGAGAATTGGTACCTCGTCCGAGGCCTTACGAGCGGGGCCTTGAGTGAGGCGAAGAATCGGTACCTCGTCCGAGGCCTTACGAGCAGGGCCTCGAGCGAGGCAGAGAATCGGTACCTCGTCTGAGGCCTTACGAGCGGGGCCTCGAGCGAGGCGGAGAATCGGTACCTCGTTTGAGGCCTTACGAGCTGGGGCCTCGAGCGAGGCAGAGAATCGGTACCTCATCCGAGGCCTCATGGTTTCGTTCTGGGCTGAGCTGAGCCTGGACATTGTTCGAGGTGGGCCGGGCTAGCCGAGCCTCGGATAAGGTGGGGGTTTTGCCGGCGGTTGTCTCTTGGCTTCGATATTTACAAGGCCTAAGCGATTTTTTTGGTTCTTGCTTAGGGGACCCCTTTTTATGGTGCCCGACAACAGTTATCTATGATAATGATAGATTCATTAATTCATTATGGAAAGCTTAGTATTATTTGGCTTAATATTTGTAGGAATTTTGGTGGCAAATTAGTGATAGCTTTAGCCATGAAATTTTTACAGTAGGTTCATTAGATTATAATGTGCTCACTGTAATTTTTGAAGTCCTAGAGTAGGTTGATAAATAGAGTAGCTAGTACTCCTTATTTTATCATATATAGAGTAAATTGGTATTAAGAATAGGAATGCCTTTAGTTGCTAAAGTAATGCATGCAATGTTTCATACCTGTGTGTGAAGGATTCATCTGGTGGGCACAGATGGATCCTTGTATATTATCAATAGATGTTTCTTTTCATTTTGCTGTTAGATTTCCACACTCTGAATTTGGTACTGTAATAATATATTTCTAAGAACTCTGGATGTATGAAATGGACTAAGCAATGTAAACTTGTTCTCATTATTGGATCCTATGGGAAAATGTGGATTATTCAGGGCTCTCCTTAGGGTGTGCTTGATGAAATCCGCCTGATGTAGCTCGCTTTTGGGGTGCTTAGTGTCTAGTGGAAGACGAGCGCCTCCATAAGTGCGTTATTTCAGTCGGTTCTGCCACAGTATTGCCCTCTAACCTTGATGATGGCGCCTCAAGAGTAAGGGCCTTCGACCAAGACCGAGCCATGGAGGCTCAGCAGGATGCGGTCGACCTGCTCGAGGAGGCTCATGTGACGACCGTCATCCGCTCTGCTCGTTAACAGCAAACTCTCTATAGGTACCATGAAAGAAAAATCAGGGGGAGGATCCTCGAGGTGGTGACCTTGTACTTCCGAAGGACCCAGTCAACCAAAGAGAAACATAAGCTCTCTCCACCATGGGAAGGACCCTACACGATGACCAAGGTGATCCATCCAGGCATCTACCGGCTTAAGGAAGACAACAACAACGTTCTCACCAACACATGGAACATTGAACAATTATGTCGTTTCTTCCCTTAAAACTCGGTCTTACCATTCTCTTTCCATTCATCGTTTGCTCCTACGACACCCCAGCTCGAGCACTCTCGGCCTAGGTCATTCTAGGGCTCCATGGGGGTGCAATTCCACCCACCTCTTTTACTATCATATAACAATACTTTTCGCCCAAACGAAAGGGCGTCGCCCAAACAAAAGGGCATTCTGTTCCATTGATTACCCTATGTAACTTGCGTTTTAACCTCCCGACCGATCACATCCCACAACGACCTATGGTTACGAGCAGCTAAGCCTCAGCGGGCCACACCCAGGTTCTTAAAGTTGCAGCCTATGGGTCAACGAGCAGGTACAAAAAAGAAAGGACAAAAAATAAAGCTACGCTAGGGTAAAAACAAGGGCGGATGGGACAAGCTTCCCCTCACGAGTGATATCATTCACAAATGAACTTAGAATATTCATGAATGTAAAGTTGTTCACATGGGGGCTCCCCCATGAACTCATCTCTTACATGAATTGACTATTTCTACTCTAAACTCTATTATGGCCTCCCAGCGACATCGGTTGTCGGTACGGTCGACATGGACGAAGGCAGCTCGCTTCGGTCAGGACTGACATTCAGCTCTATTGGGGGAAGAATGACGCTCGCCTTCGACCTAGGTCTCTAATCCCACCATAGGCTAGACGACATCTTCTCGGCGCATGTCTTCAGCCACGGACAAACGGCGAGCCTCCATCACCCACTACGCGGTGACCTGCTCGGCAACCATCTGTGCATGTGGCACAAACTCTCCCCCAGCACATGGATTTCATCTGCTGCTCCACCTAGTCGGTGTATCCTTTGCAAGATGGCGCGAAGTCCAGATTGGGGTGATGGGTCACCACCGAGGTCAGCACCCTCGTCGTTCAATAGAACATGCTGTCAGAGATGAGCGCCAGAACTTCATTCGGGACCTCCACCAGCTAGGCGACGAGCGTACTGGTGCTCACTCCTGAACCAAACACCTTGGAGATGACCACCTACGCCATGTTGCAAATCAGATCGAGCTCCCCCTTGAGAGCATGTCGCTCCTCAAGGGATTGGGCTAGTGCCTCTGCGCCCCCGATCGACCACCGCTTTGACCGTCTCCAGCTCTTGCTCTATAGAGCTGATCTTTCCACCCAGTTCTAGAAAAAGACAACAAATTCAGAAGCAAAGGAAAGGAAAAATCAAGGCATCAACCGAGGGTAGAATAGATACATACCAAGGCAGGTGGTTTTGAGAATGGAGAGCCATTCCTCTTGCTTGGGTCACCCTCTCGAGCAGTCGAGCGTTCGACTCTTCTACCCTGAGCATCTACCCCTGGAGCGCAACCACTTCTTGTTCGGCATCCTACCAGGCCTTTCGCTCCACCTCCAGAGCCTCCAAGGAGTTTTGAAGCACCGCCTCAGTCTTTGCCAAGTGGACCTTCACCATGTCAAGTTCCCGCTCGGTAGCAGTCGCCTGTTCGATCGCACGTAGCTCCGCCGCCTATTCTCCCATTGCCTCGTCTACCTGGTCTTGGGACTCACGGTGGGCATGCTCTAGCTTGTGAATGAGCTCGTCAACCCTGCCATGATGCCATCGCTTCCTGCTCCATCCGACCATGCTCCTCCTAAAGAAATTGGGACTTGTCGATTGACATCATCTCAAGATCCTATAAGACAAGAAGCAGGCATGCTAAGACAACTATTGAAAGGCCAAGGAGTCAAGGACAACACCAAAAACATAGAGAACTTACCTCTATAGTGCATGGAAGGTCGGCTGTCACCGCTTGATGGATGAGCTCAACCCTCTCCAAGGCCTCCTTGAGCCTCGCCTAGGTAAGGGTGAGATCGGACTCCTTCGATAGTCCTCTCTCCCTGAGTAGATGTTAGAGCTTTACCTGCCTCCTCATCACGAAGGATGAACTGGGCCTTTCCTAGCTCACCGGGGCAAGGCCACACCAGCTCGTGGGTCACCCCTGACCCGCTGGAAGATCTAGCCATCATAGTATCATGCGATGACTAGATCATCACTAGCTCCTGGGATGGCGGGATGGCCGTCAGCTCCACCCCGGTATCTCCCTCACTGGAGAAGGGGATGTCCACTGCTTGGACACCATGGCTCACCGGCGGATGCACTACCTTCGGCTTGGCCACGGTTCCTCCCAACCCCTCCAGCTCTGACCAAGTGGGCGAACTGTGCGCTCCTCCGCCAGGCGAGGCAGGGAGCCTGGTTTCCCTCCTTTCCTCCTCCACAACTATTGGGGGAGGGACCACGAGAGTCACCTCTGACCCAACCTCCACCATCACTATGGGGATCATCGCCATCACAGCCACCACCGCTGATGCTGTTCTCGTGACTAGTCGAGAAGACACAACCCCCATTAGGGAAGGTCGCACCACCACCAACCTGCTTCCCCTGCCGCTCGTCGTGACCCGCTGTAGGCTAGGTCTCCACTCTTCTCACATGGGATGCGATGAGATTCCCAGTCCTGCCAGCCCTTGGCTGCTGTCAAACAAGCGCAGGTTAGTCACACTCAAAAAACTCAACTATGAAAACAAGAAGTAGCATGAACACATACCTAGAAGAAAGCGGTAGAGCCCTGAAGCCTCGACCAGCTGACGACGAGCCAACCAGATGAGGACCACTCATGTGTCGTGACTCATGCCCCCTCGCATCAGCCGAGGGTGGGGCCGACCCAGCCGGTCCCTGATCGACCCATGAACAGCCATGACCACCAGCTCATGGTGAAACCTCTAGAGCAACTGGCAGGGCATCCCCCCATTAGGGGTCATGCACACGCGCTGGCCCTAAAGATGTAGGGGAACGATCACGTCCCCTCAACTGACCGGCGTGCTCCACCTCACTTGGAGCAAGGGGTACGAAGTCGACACGCCTTCGAAGGACACGGCAATCGCGCTCGCTTCACCTCTCGTTCAAGGGTACTGTCTTCACTCACAGCGAGCTTCCTCGACTCAGAAACATCGCCGCACATCTCTACATCATGCCCGCCACCGATGGACGCCGCCGTGGGCTAACGGTGCTCCACCGAGGTCACAATAGCGCCCCTGACTTCTTTGTCCTCTGAGGCACTTGTGTCGTCACCCATCTCCGTGGGCTCCTTTGACTTGAGCTCCGCCTCCATGTCACTTTGGCTCTCGCCCCCTTAGACTCGCCAGTTGATCTCCTTCTCCTTATCGAACCTCCACTGGGCCTTTTCGGCTTTCTTCTTCCTCTTGATAAGCGTCGCCTCCCTCTAGGCAGCTTGTTGAGCCGCGCTTTCCAGCCCTCTCGGAAGACGTGGCCGGGATTTATAGCCCGCAAGTCCCTTCAAAATGGGCAACTTGGAGTCAATCAAAACTTCAAAACAAGAAGAAAAAGGTCACAAAAAGGAGGGCATACCAAATTGGATAGCTTCGCGGCATGAAAGGGACCGGGCATCCTTTCGAGGGAGTCTTTATCCCTCAATCGTAGCACCCGATTGAGACGACTCCAGACTTCATCCTTTGGCAACACCTCCGGCGACGCGCGGTTGGGACCCATCGGGCCTAGAGTATTCCCACATCAGCCTTGTTCTTTCTGACAATGGGGCGACATGACGGTGGAAGAAGGTATGGAAGACCCGCAACCTATAGAGGCCATGCTAGCAGAAGCCTCCGAAGCCCTATCTCGATAACCTCGAACTTGTTCCACCTACCGACTGGGACCCCATGACCAGCTTTCCCTCCTCTCCGGCCTTTTTTCGGTGAACGTCGGGAATGGCACTTCCACCGACTTTGGCCCCCTTTGGCACGGCTCATCCAAAATGGCTTCACCGATGAAGCCAAAGCCGGTGAAGCCAGAAAAACTGGCTTTTCCCGACTTCTAGTTCATTTTAACCCCAGCTTACAAAATGGCTTCACGCTACAGTGCCTCGATTTGCGCAAAATAGATGAAGCCGAAGTGGCATAAGCCATGCCAAAGAGGCCCTTCCTAATGTAGAACCACTCATTGTGCCACCCTCGGTTGGAGTCACAGGGGGAGTACGTAGGGTAGGGGACCAACGGCTTTAGTTTCTTCTGCAAGGCAAATCCCCCAACCGACATGATTCTAGGCGGCTTCCCCTCGGATAGGGCTTGCCCACTGAAGATCCGCTAGAAGAGGTCCACGTGCAGCTCCATCCCAAGGAAGGCCTCACAGACGGTGATGAAGCCAGCGATGTGCAGTACCCCAGTCGGGTTGAGGTGCTGTAGCTCTAGGCCCCACTCGTTGAGGAGACCGAGTAAGAACCAGTGTGCGGGATACCCAAGCCCATGCTCGTGGAAGGTGAGGAAAGAGACAACCTCGTCGGCCCAGGGTTGCGAAACAACTTGCCCCAATGCAGGAGCTTTCCATTGCACCACTTCCATCGATGGGAGCAGCCCCTTCTCAGCGAAGGCGGCCAACACCTCCTCATCCACATTGGAAGGCCTTCAGTTTGACATCGTGCCTCGGATTCATGAACGGATCTATGAGTTCTCCTCTCTCTCTCTCTCTCGCTCTACCCTCCTCTCTCCTACAATCCATCATGGCACATGAATAGACTTAGCAAAAGGGAGGAAGGAGGAACGACAATGATTGAAGGAAGGTAGAAGAACGGGAGGAAAATCCTCTCCTTTCCCCCTATTTAATGCAGAAAAGCATGCGGCAGGACATGGCCCTGGCTGATGGGACATGCCCTGCCCGACGAAACATTGCCCGGTTAGTGGGTCGTGGCCTGGGTAGGGCCCACCACTGCCGCAACTCAGGCACGGGAAATAAGGCACAACTACACACAAACGATCCTCTGCCTTCCCAGGTAGGATTTGGAAGGGCCCACCAACGGAATCTCCATCAAGGAGAGGACAACGGGTCACCCGAGTCGATCAGATGGCTCGGGCGGCTGTCGAGAGATAGGTAAGGAGCAGTGGGATGCCTCATGTGAGTTATGCCGACCCTATCACGAACGATGGACACGGATCCCATTCAGACATATCCGATAGGAGCTCCCTAGACCTATCACTCGAGCCATCGAGGTAACCATACCAAACCCCCTTTTTTTGTTTTCTAGTGCACAATCATTCATTCATCCATTCTTATGCATGCATTCATACATTCATTCCATACATCCAAGCATTCCATATGCAGTTGTTGCATCACAACGCTTCATGTTGCGTCGCGAAGCGACAGTCACCTCATTCAATATGAGTGACGATCGACCGAGGTTCGAAGGCCGACCCGCAAAGGGCTTAAGGCCGCCTCACGTCAAACAAAGCCAGGGGAGAAAACACAGATGAGCCCCAGCAGCCCTCGCTCGATCCGCTTAGAAGCGGATAGGGTCATCTTGACCTTCCCGTTTGATCCTGACCTCGAGCCATGCCCATAGAATCTCCATCGAGGGGAGGCCAGTGGGCCACCTGAGTCAGTCTACCCCAACCCCTCGGCCACGCCTAACACCTGGGTTGGCGCTCTGTCTCGCCTGACCCTTTGGCTGCGCTCGGCACCTGGGTTGGCACTCTGTCTCGCTCGACCCCTCAGCCACACCTGACTCCTAGGTTGGCGCTCCATCTCGCCCGACCCCTCGGCCGTGCCCGACACCTGGGTTGGCGCTCTAACACTTGGGTTGGCGCTCCGTCTTGCCTGACCCCTCGGTCGCGCCCAACACTTGGGTTGGCGCTCCGTCTTGCCCGACCCCTTGGCCGCGCCCGACACTTCAGATTTGCGCTCCGTCTCGTCCGACGGCGACCCACGATCTTACACCCACCGGGTCCACTCGTAAAACGAGTATAAACAACCCCTTCACAACTTCACAGATAGTCCCAAAAGGGTTTGGGGGCTCCTGACGGGTTCATAAACCTAGGGTCCCTAATGGGCCTGCTTCCTAGCAAAAACTCGGCTCAGCAGATGGCGTAGCGACAACGCGCGCCTCCCAGGCCGGCCTAGATACCTAATGATAGGCTAGGAGAACGATCTGGTCCCTGACCAGAAGGCCTGGCCAAGGAGGGGACATAGTCCGACTCCGACGTCCTTTTTTGATCGGGGAAACGTTGAACCTCTGCTTTCAGCTCTTCCCCGACCGACATGGTCAGGGCCCACTGGGAACAACCGACCGAGGACGCCCGCTCGGTAAGGACCCGGGGATCAGACAGAGCAGATAAGGTAAGGCACTCAAGTCAAACTGCAATACCGAGGACCGTACCCTGCCATACCCTGCGCACCTATAGGACAGTGCCACCGTGCCATGCCAGATAGGCACTATACAACCTTCCAGGCATGTCAGAACCCAAACAGTATTGTAGGCGCCAATATTTTTCATACCAGGCGAACACGGTAGAGCTTGCCACATGCATCTGGAAATAAACAATATTGTGGGTGCCGGCAACCGTCTCGTACCCGATAGTGTGGGCAACAAGACTAGGTAGCACACGTATATATTCTCTCTCTTTCTCTGATTTGTAAGAGCCCATCTCCTTCGACTATAAAAGGGGATGAGCTATCTGGCTATTCAAGGACAGGCTCTCGCTCTCGTCAAAAAAGAGAAGCCAGACGATTCAAGCACTCGAGATCTGAGAACTCGAATAGCACAATAGCTCTAGAACTCTAAAGCTATACAGAACATACGTTCCAATACTTAGCGCACGTTAGAGCCCCTGTTACTCTCGGCCCTTCGGTTCAGAGTCCGACCAGGCCTTTAACACCCCCTTCTTATTCCTACTCGTTTGTAACCCCACAGCAAACTTTGAGCACCTGGGCTCAGAAATAAAGTCTCCGACCGACTGAAACTGGACGTAGGGCACGTTGCCTGAACCGGTATAAATCCTGTGTCATCGAGTGATAGGCTACATCCAATCACAACGCACGGTAAAACTACAAATATTTACTTGTTGGTCACTTTTCACTCCGACACTTGTCTTCCAAAATATATGATGTTCTAGTGTTCTCCTAAGCAGGATATACTAATTTTAATCAAATTCACTGTCTTTTTAACAAATCAGACAAAAGAATTGTCGATTATATTAAAAAGAAGAAATTTAGATTGGACAATATAAACAACAGAGCACCAGCAACCTAATAAACAATTGAGCAACTGCTACACGAACAATAAAAAAACAAAGTAAATTTGTGTCATGTGGAGGCAGTAGTATAACTGCAGGCCAGCTAGAATGATGCATGTATTGGACGGCTGAATTGTTGTGAGAAAAAAAAACACTGTTTCTGCTGGGAAAAAAAACCCGAATAAATCGGATTATAAGGTAAGCCGAACGGGGTCTATATTGATGGCATTAGGGCCTCATCGTCTATTACTCCACATTAATAACACAACAATGTAGATGTCTATTTTCGAAGAAATTGTTTACACTTGTTGTTAACGATCAAAGTCAATAAGCACGAGACATTTATTTACGACCTATCCAAGTAGAACGCAAGTTTGTTAAATAGATTAGACGGATCTTAACTATCATGGTTTTCTTAACCAACTCCCTATTCTATATACGTCAGGATAGTGCATATGATTATTGTCTTGTCCAGACCTAAGTATTGATTTTTTTTCTTCTCCTTATACTGTATTTTGGACTAAGGGAGTATCATTATACTTGTGAAGTACAATGTGTTTGGTTGAATTATTAGAAGCCACTCAATGCCTACGTTGAAAAAATTAGCTGGCTTGAAAAACTTGTATGAGAGGAGTATATGTGAATTATAAGGTATACTCCGTATATGGTAAAATGTCAAAAGACAAAAATCTCTAGTACAATTCTATATCGAAGTGAAACCATGACATGACTCACTTGTGATAATTAAGGCATCATGTGATTTATTAGGGTCTTGTTTAGTTCCAAAAATTTTTCCCAAAAAGTGCTACAGTAGCTATCGCATGGAATCTTGCGATATATGCATGGAGCATTAAATGTAGACGAAAAAAAACCCAATTGCACAGTTTGGTTGAAAATCGCGAGACGAACGTTTTGAGTCTAATTAGTCCATGATTGAATACTAATTGCTAAATAAAAACAAAATTACTACAGTAGCCAAATTCCCAAATTTCACCCAACTAAACACAGCCTGGGTGTGTGCGAAAATAGATACCTGTCTCTAGTTAGGAACATGTGGACGGAACTCAGATGAGCTAGACAGCGCATCGGTTCCATTAAAGCTAGGATTAGCCCCATACTTATATTGGCGTCATTAGGTCCCACTAACTATTCCTCTGCACTAATAGCACGACAATGGTGCACAAGTCCATTTTGGAATTGAAGAAATTGTTTTACACTTGTCACTACCCGTCAAAGTCAACAAGCATGGTCTGACCTATTCATATATGGTACGCAACCTTGGGAGAAAAAAAAACAAATAGATTAGACATCACCTTAGCTACCTTGGAAGAAAAACACGGTTTTGACTGAAAAAAAAGAAGCTGAATAAGTCGGATTATAAAGTAAGCCGAACGGGGCCTATATTGGTGGCATTAGGGCCCCATCATCTATTACTCCACATTAAGGCGCCATTCGGCTGGTAAGAAAACAGCCAGAATTCACTGTTTATGGCTGATTTTCACTGTTCACGCTCTCACAAATTTCTCCAGATTGCTCTAAATTCCTCCCATCGAACAGGACCTGATAACACAACAATGTAGATGTCTATTTTCGAAGAAATTGTTTACACTTGTTAACGATCAAAGTCAATAAGCACGAGACATTTATTTACGACCTATCCAAGTAGAACGCAAGTTTGTTAAATAGATCAGACGGATCTTAACTATCATGGTTTTCTTAACCAACTCCCTATTCTATATACGTCAGGATAGTGCATATGATTATTGTCTTGTCCAGACCTAAGTATTGATTTTTTTTCTTCTCCTTATACTGTATTTTGGACTAAGGGAGTATCATTATACTTGTGAAGTACAATGTGTTTGGTTGAATTATTAGAAGCCACTCAATGCCTACGTTGAAAAAACTAGCTGGCTTGAAAAAACTTGTATGAGAGGAGTATATGTGAATTATAAGGTATACTCCGTATATGGTAAAATGTCAAAAGACAAAAATCTCTAGTACAATTCTGAGCCTCTTTGGCAAGGCTCTTGCAGGGGCTTCAGCTCCGGCTCCTGCAGGAGCTGTGCCAAACGCCTGTTTTAGAAAGGACTCCGCATGGGGGAGCCGGTCAAGAGCAGGAGTCATTTTTTGCATGCGCAGGAGAAGCCTAAAAAACGAGCTTCGCGCAGCTCCTTGTTGTGGGTTCACGTCGTCTAGTGCGAAGGAGCCGTTTTGCCAAACGTTTTCCAGAACGGCTTCAGCTTCTCCAGAGGAGCTGCTCCTTTAGAGGAGCCAGAGCCGGTGCCATTTTCAGAGGAGCCAGAGCCCTGCCAAACAGGCCCTCTATATCGAAGTGAAACCATGGCATGACTCACTTGTGATAATTAAGGCATCATGTGATTGATTAAGTGTGTGCGAAAATAGATACCTGTCTCTGGTTAGGAACATGTGGACGGAACTCAGATGAGCTAGACAGCGCATCGGTTCCATTAAAGCTAGGATTAGCCCCATACTTATATTGGCGTCATTAGGTCCCACTAACTATTCCTCTGCACTAATAGCACGACAATGGTACACAAGTCCATTTTGGAATTGAAGAAATTGCTTTACACTTGTCGCTAACCCGTCAAAGTCAATAAGCATGGTATGACCTATTCATATATGGTACGCAACCTTGGGAGACAAAAAACAAATAGATTAGACATCACCTTAGCTATCATGGTCTTATTTGAGTTTCGTTAACCAACTATGTGTTCTATGAAATAAAACCATGTATATACAACAAACATTTGTAAGACCACTCATCATAAAACCATGCCAAGGAAACTTGTGACATGAGGTTTGAAGGGTTGTGGTACATAGAAAGGTGTAGCCATAGGCAATAGTGCAGCACGTTAACTTCAAAGCTAAAATCAAGTTACAAAAATAAAGCACAACTGTTAGACATTTGTAGGATCACTCATAAAACCCTGCCAAGGAATCTTCGGACATGAGGTTTAAGGAGCTGTGGTACATAAAAGGTGTAGCCACTAGGCAACACCACAATACCTTAATTCAAGAACTACAATCAGGTTACAATAGTTGTCGGTGCAGAAAGTGACCAACTAGTAAATATTCGTAGTTTTGCTGTACGTTGTGATCGAAGGTGGCTTAGCGCTCAATGACATAGGATTTATACTGGTTCGGGCAACGTGCCCTACGTCCAGTTGGGGTTAGTCGGTGACTCTATTCCTAAGCCCAGACGCTCAAAGTCTGTAGTGGGGGTACAAACGAGAAGGAGGAAGAAGGGAGGATACAAGAGGTTCGGTTGGCTCCGACCAGAAGGGTCGCGGTTGGAACTGGGTGGTCCTGCGGTTGGGAGTGTTGATGTCTATCTAGTGAGTCTGAGCTTGAAGAAGTCGATCTCCCCTGGTTGGAGGGAGCGCATCCTCTTTTATAGATGAAGGGGATGACTTTTACAGATGAGAGGGAGAGCGTACAAATATTTCTAAGCCTTGCTGCCTGCGGTGATGAAAACTGGATAATGGTTGAAGCCCCCTAGTACTGTCGATGTCGTTGTAGGATGTCGGATGTGCACGGGGGGTCGAGCTATCTTCTTCACGAAGGATGGACGTCGGTACCTGCAAATACTTCTGGATGCCTAGTGGCATGTGAGGAGCTTGAAAGGTCCTTATTTGGTTTTGGTAATTGAGTGACAACTTAGGTGGACTAATTGTGTTTATGTGAGATACACAGGTGATTAGTCCACAGGTACATGTGTGTGAGCAACATATGCCATGAAGGTGAAAATGGCTTGGAGATGTTGCAAAGCTCACACATGTGATGATGAAGGAGCTTAAATGCACATGAGACATGACATTGAGTCATGTGATCAAGGTGGAGAAGATCAAGACAAGACTTGGCTTGATGGACCGGTTGCAAGCGTGAAGGGCAAGTCGAAGGCTTTGGAGTGATGGACCGCGTGGCGGCGAAGCTTGAGCAAGACTTGGCGCCGATGGACGATGGCAACGGTGAAGAGCAAGTAGAGTCAAGATCAATGAACCAATATGATCATGTGATGATATGAAGTGGATCATATCATTGTTGATCGTGTTGGTGCATGTGTTGCATCGACATTGAAGGAGATGGAATGGAATGCGTAAGGCAAAGGTATAACCTAGGGCATTTCATTTCACAGGTCATAGGTGTGTAGAGAAGTTTATGACCGGGTTTAGGATAGATAGCCGTACTATCAAGAGGGGCAAACTTGTTTGCATATCGGTCATCTAGTGCCACTCGAGTGATCTAACTTTGCATTGTCGCTAGGATCGAGTGGCGTGGCAAGTTGAGTGGCTAACATCCTTTGGGAAATGATTGTGAAAATGCTAACACACATACACATGGTGGTGTTGGCACATTTACAAAGGAGGTGGTGTTTGCAGGGGTGAGATGGGTTTGGGTCCCTCTCTCCCTCCCGCCGAGTTTGCTTGGCGGGATTCGGCGCTTTCAGGAAAATGAAATGTCTATTTTCTATTGCGCCGGATGCAAAATTCTTGGTGGTTGGCACACTTAAGCAAGGGTGAAAAAGTTAGAGTTGAAATGGAGTTGGTCGCGAAGATGCTGGCGTCGGTCAACTGACCAGACGCTGGATCTGAATGCACCGGACGCTGGAAGGCTGCGTCCGGTCAGGCTGACGTACGGTGACGCAGAAGCTGGAGGGTGACCGGACGCTGGCTGCGTCCGATCGCGTTCGACCGGACGCATCCGGTCATGCTCAGGAGCTTACTGGAAACGACCGGACGCTGGGGTTCAGCGTCCGGTCAGTTGAGTGCTGCTGCATCCGGTCAAGTCAAATGACCGTTGGAACCGGGACACGTGGTCGTCTGCGAGCGACCGGACGCTGAGGTCCAGCGTCCGGTCAACACCACCGGAGCGTCCGGTCGGCCCGACCGTTGCCCAGTGAAGGGGTAACGGCTAGTTTAGCCCTTGGGGCTATAAATAGAAGTGGCCTTCGGCTATGGCTGGTGTGGAGCACCTCAAGGGACTTAGTGTCCATGCTTGTGAGTGCTTGGGAGCCCTCCATCACACATATACTTGATAGTGATCATTCGATTGTGTGAGTGAGCGATTCTAGTGCGATTGCATCGTAAGGTTGCATCGAGTGGCACTAGGTGATCGAGTTGCAAGCCGGTGGTGCTTGTTACTCTTGGAGGTTGCCACCTCCTAGACGGCTTGGTGGTGGTCTCCGTCGAAGCGCGCAAGAAGCTTGTGCGGCGCTCCGGAGAAGTGCTTGTGAGGGGCATTGTGCTCACCCCGTGGGAGCCGTGAAGAGCAACTCTAGTAAAGCGTGTCATTGAGCTACCCTCACTCAAGGGGTAGGTTCTTGCGGCGCCCGATGTGCGGGCTTAGCGGGTGATGCTAATTAGCCGCCGAACCACCAAGTGAGCGGTCGACACAACGGGGACTAGCGTGTTGGCAAACATGTGAACCTCGGGAGAAAAATCATCGTGTCAACCTTGTTCTTCCCGTTGGTTTGCATCCCCATTACACAAGCTTGCAATTACTTTTATACATATTAAGCTTGTGTAGTTGCTCTTGTAATTAGATAGCTTGTGTAGCTTGCTAATTACCTTCTTGCTTGTGTAGCATAGAAGTAGCTCCCTTGCGTGGCTAATTTGGTTTTAGTAACCTTGTTAGTCACATTGCTTAGTTTGTGTAGCTAAGTATTTGCGCTCTCTAATTAGGCATTGGTTGCCTTGTTATTGAGCATTGCTAGTGAGCATCGTTAGCTTTGTGCTTTTGCTTACTAGAATGTGTAGGAGCTCCCTTGTTGCTTAAAGTACTAGTGGCATAGGTTTGTGTAACCTTGCTCCTAGAATTGTTTAGGAGAGCTCTAACAAGCCCGGCACCTTTGTTGCATAATTGTTATCTTTGCAAGATGCTAGTGAACATATATAGTGGGGTATAGTCTTAGCTAGACCGATAGTTTTAATTCCGCATTTGTATCGGTTAGCCGACGCGATTAAGTTTTAGAAAAGACTATTCACCCCCCTCTAGTCGCCATCTCGACCCTTCAGAGCTGCGCTATGTTCACCCGGTATGGCAAATCCTGGAGCCCATACCGTGATCGATGTCCAGAGACACGTGGGGGCTTGCCATATGGGAGTTTCTAGCGGCCCCTACAATACTTTGTGTCAGGGTGGCTGCAGAGCACTGTTTCGTGCAGGGTGTGGTCCCTGGTATAGTGGTTTTGACTTTGTGAACCATGCCTTGCCTTTCTCCGCACGTCTTCTGGTTTCTTCCAAACGGGGAGCCCCCGGTCGGATGACTCCAGTCGTCTCTCGGTGCGTCGGTTGGAGAAGAGCGATGAGCAGACTTCCTACGAGCCCCGGTCGTGGGGTCGGAGTAGGAAGCAACGTTTTGGGCCAAGCCTTCCGATTGGAGAGACTGCTTGGAGACGGCTGGTGCCTGAAGCGAGTGCTCCGGTCGGAGAGGTGGGCCGAAGAAGTTGACGAGCGGGCGCCTGTTCTTAAGGATAGACCTCCCGGTCGACGACCGGACTTCCCTTCCGACCCGTTGTGTTTTTGTTTTTTGGACCGGCCCATGAAACATATGTTGTTTTCCTGGGTCGAGCCCGAACGTGAAAGACGGCCCTCGAGGAACCCGAGTTTATGAACCCGACAATTGTACTACTAATTTATAAGGTGTAGCCACTACGCAACACCACAACACCTTAATTTGTAAGATCATTGATCATAAACCCCTGCTAAGGAATCTTCTGACATGAGGTTTAAAGGACTGCTGTACATACTCCTATATAAGGTGTTGTTTGCATCCAGTCGGATTTTTGAGAATCTGGATAAAAAAAAGTCATAGTTTTCTAGAAATCTTTGAGTTAAAATCATTCCGAGATACGTCCTGTTCGCTCGGCTTGCGAGCCATACTTTTTCAACCAATAAATAATATTTTTCTTTCACAACAAATCAGTCAACAGTATTTTTAGCCATAGCTTATCGAGTGAATAGGACAATAGTGGGATTCTAAGATTTTTTTCTATTTGGATTCTCATAATCCTAAGGATTCAAACGTGTGGCAGAGTGTAAAAGCACCTTAACTCTGGATCGAGAACTAAAATCATGATGTTAGAACAAAATAGCAGAGTGTCTGATGGTTCAAACTAAAAAGAAAAAAGAACCCTGGGACGAACTGGAGAGAAAAAAAAAAGGAAGGAAGAGGGTAAAAGAAGCAAAGGTAAAGTTAAAAAGGGCACTGGTATGGCCCCGTTTGTTTCCGCTTATAAGCGGCTTGTCGGTGGAAATAAGCGAGAATCCCGCCAAACGCTTTGCTTATTTCCACCGATTCTCGCTTATGTGGTAAGCCGCTTCAGAGATTTGAACTACGAGAAGCGAAAATCGAGAAGCGAGAAAATCTTCGCTTAGATTATAATCTAAGCGTGGCCAGGAGAAGTGGAAACAAACAGGCCCTATAGCAGAAGCCGATTCTGGAGTGGCCAGTGGAGTGCAGCAGCAGCAGGTGAGGCATGCAGTGCAGTGCAGCCGTGCAGGTGAGGAAAGGAAACGAAAAAGAAATTCCCCGCGAATCGCGCGGGCTTCTGCGCTGGACGGACGGACGCTGCAGTCTCCTGTCGTGTCGCTTCCGGCCGAGCAGCCGACCCCACCTGTCTACGGCCCGGTTCGTGCATCGGAGTCCGTGCGGTCGTGGTCCGCAACAGTTTCTGTTTGCAGGCACCCACACCCACACCCACACCCACACCCATCGAGCTGTTCGCTGGTTTTGCTAAGGGTGCGTTTAATTGGGAGGCGTAAATTTCTCATTGTCATATTGAATGTGTTGGAAGGATGTTGGGAGGGGTTTTTTATATTAATAAAAAAATAAATTATAGAATTTATCAGGAAACTACGAGACGAATCTAATGATACTAAGTAATCGGTTATTAGCACATATGTGTTACTGTAGCACTTAAGTCTTTTCATGGACTAATTAGGCTTAAAAGATTCGTCTCGTGAATTTGCTGAGAACTGTGCAATTAGTTTTTTTTTCGTCTATATTTAGTACTCCATGCATGTGTCAAACATGCTCTTTTACTGTAGGTGGCAAAAAAAAAATTTAGAAACTAAACCTGGCCTAAATTTTGATTTATATCGATGTTTACGCTGATTTGTTACGGCTGTTGGCTGAAAAATACTCGTGAAACAGTCGAGCGAAAAGGCCGTCTTCGTCTCACTCTCACCTCACCTCCTCCGTTCCGACTTCCGAGCTGGCCCGTGAACCAGTTCACAGCGCTAATGACTTTTGTTGCTTTTTTGTTTGGTTGCTTCGATCGGGCAGTATTTCGATTGCGGCGTTACCACAGGACGGCATGTACATTCCCGTTGCCCCTCCTCTGCGGGTGTTATCCGATCCGTAGCCTCTACGTGATGACCACTATAAATTAGTCGATGTGCATGCATGCATGATTGGGATCCTAAACGACTGAAACCAACGGCCGTTTGATTGTTTTGTTTGTTCACGTGTCAGCCATCTACGTACGCAGGGTCGCACGAAAAAGCCGGTGCACCCAGGGTCGACCCAATTTATTTGCCCGCCCACCAGCCCCGGCTGCAAGACAATAAAAAGTTGAACGTTGCCACTCCCACGGATGTAACCAAATTGCACCTCAGTCACATTGGAAAGTTTTCGTACGAATCGGAGCCTTGGCTAACGAAAGGCGAGCTTTTTGGGTGTACACAAATCAAAAGATATTTTTGAAAACGAGCATTACCTACAGCACATCTTTTTGTTCGTAGTATAAAGCACTTATATACTCACATTCATATTAAATCCAGCTGTTTTTTCTTTAAAGAGAAATTGAAGTGTTTTTAGTTTTCCTTTTTAACACGGTGGCATTTACGACATTAGCCAACTAGCAAACATACATGTCCGTGTGAGGACGAGGGAGAAAGTGATGACGAGCGGACTAGAGAGGAAGAAGACGGAGTAAGGGGTGGAAAAAGAGAGGTGGGAGTGACAGATGGACTATGGGCAGGGAGAATAGCGATGATAGATGAAGACCGTGGATATAGAAAATTTCTTCTTTTAATACTAGACGTAGATATAGATAAGGCAATACGATTACACTTAGTTATGCATACCTGTCTCCGAATGTTAGGCCTCGTTTAGATGCTGAAAAAATTTCAACCCGATGAATAGTACCACTTTCGTCTTATTTGATAAATATTGTCCAATCGTGGACCAACTAGGCTCAAAAGATTCATCTCGTAATTTCCAACTAAACTGCGTAATTAGTTATTTTTTTACCTACATTTAATACTCTATGCAAGCGGCTAAAAATTGATGTGATGGAAAGAGAGTGAAAAAACTTGGAATTTTGATGGCATCTAAACAAGGCGTTAGTAAAAAAAAGACACGAACATTTCAAGGTGGTGTACATGGATGGATGCTTTAATTTCCCTCCTTCCTCCCCTCATGCAAATATACTGGTCCCTTGGTCGTCCTCGCCTATGGGTTTATATGTTCAGCCGGTTCGTTGATTAGTTTTTAGGCTGATAAATTCAATTGATATTAATTTTATTATAAGAAAAAAATAATATACATAACTGATAAACCGTATCTAAATTCAACGAGCGAAGACGCTGGTTGTGCATTAAAAGAAAAAAGAAATGTTCTCCGGTAGTACTAGGAGGAGTACTAGTGTATAATAAAGTACCAACTCGTACGACGTCATCATAGTTGCATCGTCTGGCATTGAATGTGACCAGCTCAACAGTGAATTTAATTTGCACAATTGGATTGTGTTGGGGCATGTTTAGTTCCACTCCAAAATACTAAATTTTTCAAGATTTCTCGTCACATCGAATCTTGGATACATGTATGAAGCATTAAATATAAATAAAAAATAAAACTAATTACATAGACGAAATCCACGAGACGAATCTTTTAAACCTAATTAAACTATGATTGGACACTGTCAAATCGAAATGACACAAGTGGAGGTGTTTGGTTTGTATATGTCCTCTTAAAATTCATGTCACATCATATTTAAACATATATATAGAGTATTAAATATAGACTAATTACGAAACTAATTACACAACTTTCGACTAATTTACGAGATGAATCTTTTAAGCCTAATTAGTCCATGATTTGACGACTTGTTGCTACAGTAACATATGCTAATAATAGATTAATTAGGTTTAAAAAATCATCTCGTAAATTAGCCTCTATCTATGTAATTGGTTTTATAATTAATCTATATTTAGTGCTCTTTATTAATATCTAAATATTTGATATGACATAAATTTGAGAAGCAACTACACTACCAAACTACGTGTTGTGCGTGCGTGAGCGATGCCACTACCACTCGAACTCAGCTATGATAGGATGGACGGAGTGGAACTCAAACTCAGCTAGCCTATGGCCTTGTTTAGTTCTAAAAAGTTTTTTTAAAAAGTGCTATAGTAGTTATTACATCGAATTTTGCGATACATGTATGGAGTATTAAATATAGACGAAAAAAAACTAATTGTACAGTTTGATTAGAAATCGCAAGACGAACATTTTGAGTCTAATTAGTTCATGATTAAATACTAATTACCAAATAAAAATAAAAGTACTACAGTAGCTAATTTCTCAAATTTTAACCAACTAAACACAGCCTATCTTTTGTCCACATGGAGTATCTCTCCTTTTTGTCATCGTGTGAATGTGATTCGGGTCACAGGAATGCTCGCTCATGCATCTACTAGTCATGCACGTCCATAAAAAAAAAATGTAATTTTTGTTTTTCGAGAAGTCTAAATAGTTCAAACTCTGATTAATTTACATAAAAAGATACTAACATTTTTTATACAGAATAAGTACCATTATATTAGTTATATAATGTATTTTCAAAACAAATTTATTTTGAGACATAAATACAAATACTATTTATTAAAAACTTGGTTAAATTTGAGCTAATTTGAGTGGCACTGATCTCATAATTGCATTTTTTCGTGGACGAGGGAGTACTCCTACATCCCCCCCTCCCGGAATAACTTATGTACTCCCTTCAATTCCTCCCCAAAAATTTAGTGTTTTAGGTTTGCGCACAAGAATTGAGAGAGAAATGAAAAGTTGTCATGCACAAAGAAGAAACAAGGAGAAAGAAAGAGATATCTAAATAAAACATGAATTCTAGGCAGTACTGATACGGTACTCTCTTAAGGACAGAGAAATTACCGTCGGGGTGCCTAGCTAAATAATTAGTGTCCGATGCATGCAAATAGCCATACTAATCGAGTATAACCATGGCTAGCCAGCTTTTGTTGCAGAAAGTATACCAGCAGCAGGAGTGGCCAGCAGCAGGTGCTTGCTTCTACCAGTATTGGTAAGGCGGTGTTTGGTTTCTCGGACTAAATTTTAGTCTATGTCACATTGAATGTTCGGATGCTATTTAGGAGAACTAAATATGAGTTAATTATAAAACTAATTACACAGATGAAGACTAATTTACGAGACGAATTTATTAAGCCTAATTAATCCGTCATTAGCACATATTTACTGTAGCACAACATTGTCAAATTATGGACTAATTAGGCTTAAAAAATTCGTCTCGCAAATTAGCCACAATCTGTGCAATTAGTTATTTTTTTCGTCTATATTTAATACTTCATACATGTGTCCAAATATCCAATGGGACAGGGACTAAAATTTTCTTGTAGGAACCAAACACCCCCTAAGTTTGGCTTGCTGAATTTTGATTAAAATTGGCTGAAAATATTATTCTGGCTGAATTATCATGAGAGAAAAATACTGTTTTGGATGAAAAAATAAGTCAAACAAACCAAATATAGGGTAAGCTGAGAGAAATACTGTTCCGATGAAAAACACTGTTGCAGATGAAAGCTGCATCCAACGGCAACGGGTGGAGAGAGAGACGGACAGCGGATCGGAGGCCACCATTCAGGGTGGGGCCGGGGATGCATGCAGCCGCGCGGGCCCCTCTTGCTGTCAACTCGAACGTCCCTTCTGTCCCCTCATAACTCGGTCGTCAGTGGGTCCGTCCACTGCAACTCTTTAATTTTTTTTTGTATCTTCTTATCTTATTATAAATAATATGTGGTGTTCGTTAGTATACAAATAATTAAAATAAAAAACATAGCATTATTGCTACTGTGTTGCAAAAGACGGGTGGAGTAGAAATTCAGAGCCACTCTCCGTGCCCTTTTCTCTCTGAATCGGATTCAGAGGCCATGAGATGTCGATCTGATCTCCGGCTGCAATGCATGCAACTTGGGAGGCCACGATGGAATACGTACACCATCACCATCTAACCTACAACTGGCTGTTCATCAGTGATGATGCCTGAATGTGACACCCAAGAGAACTGAGCTAAACTAGGAGTAGCCCTTAACAGAAAGAAAGACAAAACAAAAGAAAAGATAAGAGTGAGTGCCTGCAAGCAGCAGCAGCCGTAGTGGCCGAGTATCGCACGGCTTACGAGCCGTACTTTTTTTTAGCCAACGTTATTTTTCGTTAGGTCTACAGTAGTCTCTGCATCTGAAAGTCTCCATGCACTTTTTTGTTCTTTTAATATCCACAAAGAAAATTTTCAGGGAAAAAAATCCACAGAGAAGAATTCGTGTGCATGCATGCACTTGAAACTTGAGAGCGCATGAGGACATCCAGAAAGAAGGCCCAATGGGCCAGACAGAGGCCTATCCAGGCCGCGCTTCTGCTAAAGCCCACAACGTATATCTGGATCGTTCAGATCCAGTGGCATTTTACTCGGCGCGCAACTATAAATAAATACAATCTGTTCATGCGTGCTTTGCTCGGCCGGCCCATGAAGCGGTCTCAAACGAGGAGGGCAGACGCATGGACGACTAAGCACGCCACAGGGCGCGCGCTCCAGCCCTTAGCCGCACGCGACACGGTCCGCTACTGGGCCGATTCCACTTTAGGGCCTTTATTTGCCTCCAGAATTAAGTTTTCTTCTTTTATTTTACATCAGCGCATCGTTTAAATATTTTAAATAAAGTTTTAAGTTGTTGCTGTTAATTTGCGTTAACCATTTAAGTTATTTTCTCTCATATTACATTGCTCACATGAGATATGTATAAACTTATACCATATACTTTCTAAGATGATATCTACAGAGAAGCATCACTACTACAAAAATGATTTCAGGAGATGGGGTCTATTGATTAACGGAGGCGGACGTAAAGTGACCTCATCTCCCAAAATACCAATTGATTTACGGAGGCGGTAAAGCCATTTACAGAGACACCATAAAAACAAGTGTCTCTTAAATCAATTTACAAAGAGGCTTCGCCTTTGAAAAATAGTGATTATTTTGAAAGGTGGACCTATTAAGAGATCCATCTAAAAAAAGCATAAGAGCAACTCCAGTAGGGCCCCTACTTGAGTCCTCATAGTTAAATATGGGTGCCCAGGCCAAAAACATCACTCCAGCAAAGCCTCTACTACAGACCCCATATTTGCCTGGGCACCCAAATCCACCCCAGGTCCAACAAATCTGTTGGGTCAACTTCGTGCCCCCATCCGGTAGTTGTTGCGGTTTCCTCCCCCATGCTCACACGGAAACTCCTTTGCTCCGGCGACCTCCTCTAATCTGGCGACCTCCTCCACTCCGTGCTCAATGCTCCCAGAAACGGCCCTGGCCAACTCGACCGGTCGACGCAGCAGAAGGGCGGCCCCGGCCGTGACCACAGCACGCGGCGCGACACGACCCTCCCAGAAGCGGCGTGACCCTCCCCTGCTCCACGACCTCCATCTCCGACATTGCTGCATCTCTGCTCACGAGCGGCATCGCCAACCCCGTTCATGCGCTCGACAAGAACAGCACCACCAGGCAGGTCAGTGGAGGCTCGAGCTCCATCTTCCTCCCTCACAGCATGAGATCCACCACCTGCTTGCGTGAAGGCCTCTATCTTCCTCCCTCATGGCTGCCCTACTCCCTCCCCTTCTCACCGACCGACGCGACTACCTTGCTCTCTCCCTTTCACACCGGTTCCCTTCTCCTCTGCGTCCGGTGCATCCTTCCTCGCGTTCCTCCGCTGTGCCGGAGTGACCCGGCCGTGCCTCCCTCCGTCGCGCGGGCGCGCTGCCCTAGCCATGCTGGTGTGTTGCTCCACCACGCCTCCATGCCCTATGTGTGAAGAGGATGAGAAGAAAGGTCTGGCTCCATGACACTTGGGTCCCCTATGTCATTGGCTGATGATGTGGATTTGGGGGGCTTTGTTTGGGGGATGCTGCTGGAGTGGAAGAAATTTGTTGGGCCAATAAAAGTAGGGGTGAGCACTCAAATGAAAACTAGGGGCTTTGTTTTTGGGCTACTGCTGGAGTTGCTCTAAGAGGCCCAAGAGGTCGGTTACCTATGTTCACGTATATATACGTGAATTAGGGTTTGGATGCTCTCCTCCTCATCCTCTCACAACCGGCTCTACCTCTCATTTCCGAGCTCTCTCTTCATGAGTTAGGGTTTGGATGCCTCTCTCTCTCTCTCATCTCTTGACTACAACATGTGGGGGCCTTCCCAGCGGTGTTGGACGTGCCTAGGGCAGCAGATCTCGTAGGCTCATGGCGGCTTTGACAAGCATGATGGCGGTGGATCTCTCATGGGGGCGGTGGATCTCCTAGGCCCATGTTAGATTCGAGGAGCACAACATAGGTGGTTAGATTGAGCCGCCCTCCACATATGTGTAGCAGATCAAGGAGCACGGGAGCTGCACCGACGGGTGTTGATGGCGGTCCATAACTCCAATTTGTACCCACCAATTATTAAGTAAAATGAACTCATACAAACACCAAACTTAGGATTAGGGTTTATAACTAACAAATTCCGCAAGTTTTGGTGATTGTTTATTCACAGGAGGACATGTTAGAATAACATGGAAAATGTGCTCAAAGTACACAAAGAATACAACAAAACATAGACCCAACATGAGCCCAAGGGGGGAGCAGGCCTGTTACCAGACAAATCAGGGCCTAGATGAGTGGAAGACAAGCCCAAAACCAAAGAAAATCCACTTCAACTTCGCGCCAAACTGTCATGGGCCAATTCACAAACCTCACTGGAGTTTACCCACCAAAGATGGGGACGGTTGGGCCCAACCATGGTGCGGGCGCACCCCCTGCTAGCCTTACTAGCCCCATCTCGCGTGGGCTGCCTCTTACCGCCTATCCCAAGGTCGGTTGTTGAGGTTTTGTCCAGATTCAATGTACCTGGAGCTCAGTTTGGTGGGGAATATTCCATGGACATTCCCTCATCTCCATCCACCTATAAAAGGAGGACCTCCCTCCTCATTCAACAACACCACAAGAGCAAGAGCACTCCATCTTTGAGCTTCACTCCAAAGGCTTAGGCCCTAAATAGCTAGTAGACTTGGATAGCGAGAGATGTGAGGGAGAGCTCAGGGAAGCGCTGGACTTGGCAGTGTCTCCCCATCTTGTACCTCAACGAGCATCTTTACTTCAATAGGTTCTTCCGCTAAATGAGTGTTTGTGTTTTCTATGGTAGAACGTCTTTTGAATAGTTAAGATTTACTCTTACTTGTTTGTGGATTCGTCATCCGTTCCCATGGCAGATACTCTAGTAGATGGCTCCTGATAAAGATGGATAACCATGTACGATGCTAGAGTAGTAGTCGATAGTGTAGATGTGGTGTCTAGGATAGAAGCTACCTTCGTTTGCCTTGTGCCGTACAGTTGAGGGGTAGGCGACAGGTGGTGACAGTCCTGTCTATCCCTTGTAATCCCCCACGTTCGGGTTCGAGGTAGAGCCATAGGCCGGTATCGTCTGGTAGACCAGGGTGTACGCTGGTGCCCGAAGTGAGGAAGTAGAAGTAGCATTTAACTATCCTTGGACCCTAAACCATAGGAATCCATCTCAACCTCTTCCAACTCTAACCTTATGTTGTCCTTGGATGAACTAGCTAGAGGCTAGAAGAGTACCTTAGTTCCTTGTGGAAAATACGATACCCTGAATACTTCTGGGTGAAGTGCAACAATGGTAATTCCATGAGCTTGCAGATTATTTCTGTTTGCGTAAAGAAATACCAATAGCGGGCTCAATGGTGGTGTTGCATGAGAGCTACGGTGGCAGGCTCGGTGGGTTCAATGGCCCACAGGCTCCTGTGAGTGGGTTTTTTTTTGTTTTTTGACCTATTTTCAGAGACGAGCATTATGGCCACCTCTATAAATGCTTATTAATAGTGGCATTGATTTAGATGCAGAGGCTTTGCCTGCCTGGTTTTTGTCCATCTCTAAAAAAGGATTAAGTAGTAGTGCATGTAAGAGCATAATCTAGATCAACAACGACATGGGCATAGGATCCCTCCTCCAGCATCTTGCTGATCTCCTTAGAAAGTTGTTCATCTACCAAAGGCGTGACCATGTTGTTAGGGTTTGTTGGATCAGTCAAGTCGGCCTTCTGCTTGGCCCTTGTAGTATATCTCTTTAATTTCTTTCCTAGAGGAGTCACCGAAAAGTATGTTGGTGCAAAAAACATCCACACACCACAGTGCTAGAACACACGTGCACATCAGACCGTTTGGTGTCGGCAAAATCATACACACCGAGTTGTCCACCGTAGCACTAGAACACATGGATCATAGGTCAACGAACCCTCGGTGAGTTCGTGGCGCATCGGCCCATTTGGTGTTGGTGGGATCAAGCAGGTCGGAGCATTTAGTGCGAGCTAATGGACTATGCGGTGCTCACCGCTAGTTCCAGTTCATCTCCTCAGCAGTCTCCACATGCAGCTCATCGGCTTGCCGCCATCTCCTTCTCCCCTTCCCATCACAAGTTGGTAATGGAGGATGAGGTTGATGTGCTAGAGAAGCTTCCTCTAGTGGCGACAAGTCATGAATCGAGGAGCAAGCACAAGAAGATGCCATCCTCGACAGGTAATCATGGTGGCCATGGTCGAGGTCGAGGATCCATAGACGCGAAGTCTACTACTACTCCGTCGACCTCCATATTAGCAGACAAAAACTCTAGTTTGTTAGTGGATCAATCAATGTATTATATTCTCTATTATTAAATTCATATGTACTTTGTTTATTTCATTTTAAGTATGCATGTGATGTGTTTGTTGCTCACTTGCTATTATAATCTCTATGTACTGTCTTTTTGTGCTTTGGCTCATGAGCCAGATGATCTAGCTCGAGCTCTCTCGTGAGCCGAGCCTAGCTAGTTTGTTGGCTCGTTTAATTTGTATAACAAGCCGATCCGAGCCAACACGTTAACAAGCCAAGGTAGCTCGATATCCAGCCCTAGTCTTCACAACATAGATGCTGCAGAGCACGAGTAATGTGATTTATTTCTTATTTGTTCAGTATTGGGAATGAAAATATTGACAGTGCACTAATATATATGATTATTTGGCTTTTCATAGACCCAATTAGATTGCGGGTTCTATGAGTGCCCTATAAATTGCCGCCGGCGTCTCCCATGCAAGCAACCGACAGCCTCCCTTATCGGTGGCCACACTGCCACCCAATGACGACTATGATGCCTACCCCAACAGTGGCTGGCATGCCCTCTCTCGCCGGCAGCCTACACCCTCTTTATCACTAGTAGCCATTACCTTCCCCTTCCCATCCATGCCACCAACCCAAGCGGCGGCCTATGCCCTCTCCCTCGTTGGCGGCCATGCGACCTCCCTCTCCCCTTGACCACGCTGTCTACCCCACCCGACGCCCCCTCGCCAGCCGAACACGCCACCTTCCCCTATTGCCATGCCTCCGCTCCACCCCCTTGTCCACACCACCTCTCCTTCCACACACTTGCAATACTAGGAGCCTACACCCACATGTAGGAGACACTAGAAAGTGCGAAGGGCGACTGCACCCACAAAGCGTGTGAGTTTGAGCTAGAGCTGAAGGACAAGTCATGGAAGCAATGGCAGGAGCCTATACAATGGACAAAGTGCAACATATATGGCCAGGTTAGATTTTATACAATCTCGCTAGAGGTGGAGGAAAAGTTGATGAAGTCGAACACGGATGTCATGAAGCTAAATGCTTCCCTGATGGACAAGGAGAATGTGCTGCAGAGCCTGGCAGAGGAGAACGAGACCCTCAAGATGTAGACTGGTAGGACAATGATGGAACTGGAACTGCAATAGAAGTACAAAGCAACAGTGGAGGAACTACAATAGCCGATACATGACACGAGCCTCTAAGCAACTGAAAGCTACTATTGCTAGTTGGCTACAAGTGGGGAGATGAGGCAAAGCTGCTATGGTTGAGCATGCAGTCCGACCAGTGTCCATGGCAGTGGTGGCAATTGCCATTCTCTAAGCCGAGGCCCTCTAAGCTAGCCGTGCTGTCTGGCAGTGGTGGCAATTACCATGCTCTTTAGCGGTGTCGGTGGAGTGGAGAAGAACAATGGGAGGATGGTGGAGAGGACTGGTCATCGGCCACGTGTTGTGCTGTATTCTAAAATCTCTGTTTGGTAGGTTTGTGATGGGTATTTTGGTTCATGTTAACGGAGCTTGATGGAGAAAAGAGTGGTGTACTTCTAGTTGGTGCTATGATCTTTCAGTTGTATTTTATGTTGGCGGGTTCTTTCAGTGCCATTTTACAATTTCACTAGTCTTTCAGTGTTACAAAACCAATTTTCCCATCTCTTTTTTTTTTTTTTTTTTTTTTTGCATACTAGAACATGGTCGGCGTTTGTCTAGCTATAATCTGTTTCAGCGCACTGTCAATTCGAATTTCCAATTATTATCTCAGGAATATGTAGAACGAAAACAGCTATTCGTTTCGTCGGCATAGCAACAGCATAGACAAACCTTAGAGGGCACGTAAGAGAGGGGGACCCAAAGCTAAATGGCGTTTCAGTGACGGTGAGCAGACAGGGAAGCAAGGAACATATTCTTGTCGTCTTTAGTATGGTCCTGTCATGTGCATCCCAAAGGGAAGGACTGGCAAAAGCAAGCACATTTATTTACATATAAAAGCATGCAGAGGATCAGATAAAGCAAGAGCCAACGTACGTACTAGACAAAAGAATAAGTAAGACACTGCGTGATTGAGAGCAATATGTGAGCGGGCAGGCTGCAGGCAGCCGGATTGAACAGCCGTCAGTCATCTAGATCGATCTCCACCTTACGGTAAACTAATACTATCAAACACATCATATCTTTTCTTGGCTACTTATATATATAGAATTGATAAAGCAGAAATTACATGAGCTTAGTATGTTCTTCTCCTTAAAAAAAAACAATTTGGAAGAGAGATGCAGTGTGTCGTGCCATATAAGTATATTTGTATATGTTGAGGACTGTTGGGTTTATATATGCACACATGCACACATGCTTGTTTAATATTTATATAATGTATGTGCCTCCATATGACTTCCATTTCAGCATTATACAAAACATTCCTTGTTTATATAACCTTTGATATTTTGGCAATGAGCAGGCCCATCATGGACGGAGGGAATTCAACTGTAGACCACTACTGCTCCTTAGATCCACACAACTCATGCTCCTCTCCGATTTCCTTGTTCGACAAGAGCATGAGACACAGGGTGTGGCTTGTGAACGCTCTGTTGCTCGCTGGCGCCATCCTCGGCGCGGAGTCATAGTTGGGATAGGCGTCTTTGGCCAGCGTTACCGCTACCACCGCCTCACCAGGTTCATCTTTCTCGGAGCCACCACCTTGTTCTTGCCTGTCATGTCCACCGTTGTACCCTTGGTCGCCGGGTCAAACGACTATTGCCCTGTTCGCTCGGCTGATAAGTTATGATTGAAAGTACTATTAGTTTATTTGTTGTGAGAGAAAAATACTGTTCGTTGGCTAAAAAAGTACGACTTATAAGCCAAGCGAACAGGGCATATGACTACGATTATCTCCCAGTGGGGCAGTGTGACAGGCCCAGCGAGTTGGTTGCAAAGTGCGAACCAGGAGTACAATCTGCCATTGTCGTAACATGGGCATCCCTTGTTCAGATAATCATGATAAATACTAGTGCAATAGTGGCTGTTGATGACATAGAAGGTAGAAAAATAGGTCCTCCTTTTGAGGTGCTTGTTCAGGGGTCCTGGACCTTTTACCTTGGTATTACCTACTACGTCAGTCTCACTCGAGACATATCACTACTACATAAAGGGTTTATAGTAACGGGACATGTTTTGGTAGAGGTGGCTGGTGATGGAGCTGCACCTACAGTGGATATGCTCAAGACTCACGAGACCAGCCGCCCCTACAAATGGTACAGTAAGGACGGTTGGTAATACGAGCCGCTCCAACAAATGGGTTGATTTGCCGCCCAATATCCAGTTGCTACAAACCCTTTAGTTCATTTATATCCATGCATGTTAGAATAACGTTCGATGAGTAAGTGCCAGTTTTTTTTCTCAAAACTACATGCATCTGGATGTTAGTTTAGTTTTTTTTAAACTGATGTTGGTTTAGTTTTTTCATCTGCATTTAGGAGATATCGACAGGGTCTGCAAGAGAGCGACTCATGCATCATCTGCGACAAGATGTGGAGACAATGGACCATATCATCCTGGGGTGTCTTAAGTCGGGAAGTTTGGGCGTCATGTCTGAGAAGGTTTCTTCTCAGTGATCTCGTGGTGGTCCAGCAGGTTGACATCATGTTGTGGTGGACGAGCACCAGAAAGCGGTTGCCCAAGGAGATCCGTCGTGGGTTGGACTCCCTCTTCCTTTTGACCGGCTGGCTTTTGTGGGAAGAGAGGAACGCGAGAACCTTCAATCGCGTCTCAGCGTCGCCGGACAGGTTGCGTGAGTCCATTGAGCAGGAGGTATCGCTGTGGTGCGCGGTGGGTTACAAACACCTGGCGGCGGTTGATTCGCGGCGACGTTTAAGCTGAGTTCTTCGTTGTCCTTTGTCGCAAATTAGTGCTATGTAATCACAGCCGCGTGTGAATTTGGTGAGAGGCATAGGCAACGGGTTTGGTTAATCTTTGGTTTACCACACCCATTACATTTGTAACAAATCTTTCTACTCGTGCTTAATGAAAAATGTGCCAATGTATGATCTCGAATTTTTTTGTGTGGCCAATTAAGTCATGAGGCCACCATGCCCACGACAGTGATGGCGCATGCCTATCTTTATCCGTTTCCTATGTGCCAATTGCCGCCGCTTCTGTTGCACGACCAAGCAAATATTGTCTCGGGCTTATTCTTGTCCTAATGGGCCAACAGAGAACACACTCGCAATTTTGGAAAAAAAACAATCCCTTTTAATTCCTTGAACCTCTGCCGTAGCCTAAATTTGTTTTCGAACTTCAGAAATGGACATCTTACCCCCTCAACTCTTAAAAATCGTTTCAATCACTTCCCTGCTCAGTTAAAAGTGCTTCTTAGGAGGACAGTTTGGTACTTTTTGGTTCTAAAAATATGATAAGGTTTTTAACCATGAAAATACCACTCAAAATACAAGATCTATTCCATGTTTGGGTAGCGCTACAGGTAAAGTGTTCAATGTCCATTTTTTTGTCTTCTCCAACAATAAGACCCAAAAGACAATCGTTTCTGTAAATGGGTCTTTAGGAGAGAGGATACTCAGATTTAGGTTGTGTCTCTCCCGACTCAAAAAAATGGATCTCTTGTATAGGTACACTGTTGAAGGCTGACACAGTACCGTCGGAGACCCATTTTGGGTTTGGGTGCCCGTATGGGTCACCCGTTGGAGACTGTCTAAGCTTCTAAAATTTTTAAGAGAGATCCTAAAGTAAGATTGGTACATGAAAACCCCAAATAAAATATTTATAAACCCAAATAAAATATTGAGAACTAATGAAAATCCATACGAAGTCCGAAAATCATAAAATTATACAATTTTTACCACAGCCTACACATGCAATAACATGACACCTCGACAAGTTTTATGATTTTCGGACTTCGTATGGATTTTATATAATTTAAAAACACTTTTCCGACAAGTTTCTCGCCATGTTACGTGAAGAAGATGCCCGAAATTTGATGCGAGTTCGTGGATAGGGACTCAACATACACCAAATACCATGAATAATATTTTTCGAATCACTAAATTGCATTATTCCATCCACCTGCAGTTCAAATTTGAAATATTCGAAAAAAAATCAACGAAAAGAAATAAATTAGGGAAATATATCAAAAAAAAGTCAAATTTAGCCCAAATTTTAAAATTAAGATTTAAATAATGTATTATAGCACCACAAAAAAACTGGGTTCAAAAAATAAAAAAAACTCTTTGCCGAGGGTCTACCCTGGCCCTCGGCAAAGGGGGTCTTTGCCGAGGGCCTGGCCAATGGCCCTCGGCAAAGAATATTTAAAAAAAAATAAAAAATCTTTGCCGAGGGCCCTGGATCTGGGCCCTCGGCAAAGGGCCCAACCCTAAATCGGCCAGCGGCCCAAATTCCCCGCCCATAGACCAAAAAAAAAAATCTTTGCCGAGGGCCTAGCCTGGCCCTCGGCAAAGGGGGTCTTTGTCGAGGGCCTGGCCAATGGCCCTCGGCAAAGAATATTTAAAAAAAATAAAAAATCTTTGCCGAGGGCCCTAGATCTAGGCCCTCGGCAAAGGGCCCAACCGTAAATCGGCCAGAGCCCAAATTCCCCGCCCATAGAACGCTTGACGCCGCCGCTGCGCGCCCCGCGCCCCGTCGCCCCGCGCCCCCCCCGTAGCGCGGTCGGCCGCCCCGCGCGCCCCGCCGCCCACCATCGCGCCCGGCCACCCCACGAGCCCCGCCGCCCCACCACCGCCCCACCCCGCGCGGCCCACCGCCGCTGTGCGCCCCGCCGCCCCGCACGGCCAGCCGCTGCGCGCCCGGCCGCCACCGCCACCCCGCGCGCCCCCGGCCCCCGGCCGCCAGAGGAGGAGGGAGGAGGAGCAGGCCACCGGAGGAGCCCCACCCCGCCGGAGGTGCCCCGCCCCGGCCGCGCCGCACGCCCACGCCCATCGGCCGGCCCGCCTCGAGGTGGAGGAGAACCTCCGTGCCATCCGCCGGCCACCGGAGAAGGAGGAGGACCCTGCGCCACCCGCTAACCCCGTCCACGCTGTCCGCCGTGCCCGCCCCCGTTCCGAGCAGAAGGTGGGAGAAAGGGAGGAAGAGGAGAAGGGGAACATGAGAAGAGAGGAGGCCGAGAAGAGAGGAGGAGGAGGTGCCCCGCCCTGGCCCCTTGACGCCGCCTCGTCTGCAACCCTCGCCCCGTCCACGGCCTCCGACGTCCCTCCGACGTCTAGGTATGCCCTTCTCTCGCTTCATGGTGTACAATGCTGGTGAAGGATGTCTAGGTGGAGGTTGAGGTGGTGGTGGCGTGCAATGGTGGAGGTGTAGGTGGAGGTGGAGAAGGAGGGTAGTGTGTTCGTTGAGGTGGTGGTGGTGTGGTCGTTGTGGTGGTGTGGTCATGGTCATTGTGGTGGATGTCGTGGTGTGGTCGTGGTGGTGGTGGTGGTGGTGGTGGTAGTGTGGTGGTTGTGGTGGTGGTGGTGTGGTCGTGGTGGTGGAGGTTGTGGTGGTGGTGGTATGGTCGTGGTGGTGGTGGTGGTGGTAGTGTGGTGGTTGTGGTGGTGGTGGTGTGGTCGTGGTGGTGGAGGTGGTGGTGTGTTGGTGGTGGATTAATATATATTTGGCTATCGGCCATCGTGCCGTATTTGTTCCCTTGATATGTGGTTGTCGGTCATCGTGCCGGTTTTTTCTTGCAGGTTTTGAAAACCTCCCTGTACATGGGAGGTTCTGCCAAAATTTTCAACTTATAGTATTGTGTTTCTTCTTTTGCAGAGAAGAGCACGTCAGAGGGGACTCGGCGACCCCGATCCTCTTCGTCGGCGGTGCGGGTCTGCCTGCACAACATCGACTCCACCATTGTTCCCTCCCTCGACACTATCCGAGCACGAAGCACGAGCTCTAGCCAGCCCATACGCTCACGGTCTTCTCCAGCACTGCAGCAGGTCCAGACACTCCAAGTAATTCCTGTTTTACTCGTCGTACGTTGATATTTACACACCTAAATTAGATTTGCATTACTGATACATTGGAGTGAAATATTGCAGGCCGAGCTGCAAGAAACAAAAAGGCAAAGTCAAGAGCAGAACGCGGAACTGACCGCACAGCTGCAGGCCCAGCAGGTCGCGTTCGAGGCCGCGCAGAAGCAGATGGCGGAGATGATGGTGATCATGCAAAGTCTTGGGCAAGCATCGGGTGTACCTGTGCAGTTTTCAGCTCCACCTCCTACTCCTGCAGCTACTCCTGTAAGTATGAAAGTTCACTCTGTTGTGGATGTCGGCGTTCGTGCCGTTGTGGATGTCGGCGTTCGTGCCGTTGTTTCATGAAGGTTTTGAAAACCTCCCCGTGCAGGGGAGGTGCTGCCGAAATTTTCAATTGAGTCTAATCTTTTTGTATTCCTAGATTACTAGATGCAATCTCTAAGTTCCAAAACTATTTTCCCAGATTACTCACACATGCAATCTCTGCTCCTTTGTGCAGCCTCCGTCCGTGGGTTTCAATCAATTTGGTAGTGCGTCACCGGGTGATCCCGCTTTTCCTTCACCACCGTCTCATAGGCTACCTTGATGACGATTAGTGCTAGGTGATGTGGTTGGACTTTATTGTAATATTTGTGGTTTATGGTTCTGACTTGTGCTTGGATTTCATGAACTTGTCGTAATAAACATGTGAATGCTGATGAACATATGACTTGTCGTTGTAATATATTATGATTTATGGTTCACAATTATGGTTGTGATATATTGTGAGAAAATAGGTTCTGTGTGATATATATATGCGATGGTTGATATATATACGTATATATATGAAATGCTTGTGTCGATGGAATGCAAAAAACAGAAAAAATTTAAATTTCTGCCTCTTTGCCGAGGGCAATGACCAAGGCCCTCGGCAAAGAAGGATCCTTTGTTGAGGGCCGTCCCATTGCCCTCGGCAAAGATTTTTTTTAAAAAAATAAAATTTCTGCAACATTTCTTTGCCGAGGGCCATGGTTGGAGGCCCTCGGCAAAGACTTTTTTTTAAAAATAAAATTTCTTTGCCGAGGGCCTGCGTGGAAGCCCTCGGCAAAGATTTTTCAAAAAAAAATAATTCTTTGCCGAGGGCCGTCCCATTGCCCTCGGCAAAGATTTTTTGGAAAAATTCTGCACATTTCTTTGCCGAGGGCCATGGTTGGAGGCCCTCGGCAAAGATTTTTCAAAAAAAAAAGAATAATTCTTTGCCGAGGGCCCCCGGAGACGGCCCTCGGCAAAGACTCCGTCCTAGGCGCCGGCGCCGTGATGGCTGCTTTTCTTTGCCGAGTGCCGCTCCAGCCCTCGGCAAAGGCTTTGCCGAGTGCCCGATAAAGGGCCCTCGGCAAAGATCCTCTTCGCCGACTCAAAATTCCCCGAGAGCTCTTTGCCGAGTGCCGCCCTCGGCAAAGCCTTTGCCGAGGGCCTCAGGCCCTCGGCAAAGAGGCCCTCTCCAGTAGTGGTATCTCTACAATCCCTGACAAGGGATGCCATGTGAAAATCGAGACAAGTCTTCCATCATAATTATCGGTAGAGAGATAAATCTTTGATGCATCCACACTATTAATTTGGGACGAACCAGCCGCAGGTGGTTTTTTTTCCTGGGGATCAAGCATGTGTTAGTGTATGCATGTCGTGTGCATGCGTTGAGCTTGATAGGTGTGTTCCAAGTCTGCAAGGGTAGTCTCATCCGTATTTAATATGTGGTCACCACATGTGCCCACTTAAGTTCTTATATGATATTGCTAGTGCTCCTGACATATTTTACATGTTGGCAACAAACTCTTCACTGACTTTAATCAGAGACTACAATCATGATTTAATATAAACATTTGATAGTTTTTTTTCTCCCGTTGCAACGCACAGTCATATCTGCTAGTGGTTTAAAAGACTTATTAGGCATTTAACTCCATTTTTTAACTAGGATAAGGAGGTAATTTAAATGATTATGAGAGTTGAGGGGGGTAAGGAGAAACATGCGTGTTTCATATGTTCCTGTCGTCCTTCTCTCATGGGTCCAGTTGTCAATGTAAAGTGGGTAGGGAGATTTTCTAGTCACAATTGGTTTCCAATTGCTTCACTCCTTTATAGTATAGATTAGGAGAAAAATCAGAACACAATGATAGTTCAAGAAGTTGAAACAGACCTTTTCCATCGACTTCTGACTTTGCTCTTATTTTTTTGGGCCCAATATGGCCCAACGTCCGATCCCAAGAAGAATCATCATCCCCTTCATGTCCTGTGCACCCGCCATGCTTCCATAGAAGCATCCACCAGCATTGTTGCTAATGTGAAGTGTAAACTTCTCCAGCTGCACACTGATCCATTTTCTTCCATTATTGCTATCGTGTGTGGGCATCTGCACGAACGAGCAACCTGCCTTTATGTATTCTAGCGGAAGAGTGTAAGACATTGTTTGCTTTTTTTTGAGCTGACGCCTGTTTTTTTCCAACAGATCAAGCAAAACCCTTTTCTACAAGTTCCTATTTACACAACTCCCATATTAAATGATGTCATCGATTTTCAATTCGCATATAAATTGAACTTTAATGTACTGAACATTTTAGATGTAATTTGTAATACCCAGTCTATTAGGGTTCTGGTTTGAACCTGTTGTGTGCTATGTGTCCTGTTCTGATGGAATTTCCCCCACCTTAATAATTAGGACAGCTTATAATCCTCATCGCTTAAAACATAACATCTCTGAGTTAACTCTTTAACATGATACGACGACAAAAGCATAAGAGAGATGATACGCATATGCAAGCTCGCCCGACGTGAGTTGTGATAGATGGGCTCTTCTCAGTGGAGATTTTGAATATTCGTTAGATATGTTTCTTTTATGTTTGCCATTACTAACCCAGAATACTTTCATGTCCTGCATCCAGAGCGTGGCCTTGATTTGCTACCTCTTAAAGTGCACACCGGTAATTTTTTTTCAATCTCAGTGTGCCAGCAAAACCAGCCATAGTTAATTTAGGAAAATACCTAAAATTAGGTTTTCAGATTGTTGACAAAAGTAAACAATTTCATGATTAATTTCAGAATATAAACAATGATGAATTCAGATACTAGCATGTATAGCCCTAACATATTAGTTGAACAGAACAACATATATGTGAACAACAAAATAATCAAACGAGTAGGCATACTAAAATAACAAATGAGAGTACAGCGTACATACTTTTTGTTTATAGATGGAGATTTCGTGGCTGGTGGTTGAAGGTCATTGTCTAGTGGTGGTGGAGCAACGTTATTATTGAAGACAGGTTGAAGCAGATTTGGAAGACAAGCCATCATGGTAGTTGGCAACAGTTGTACGAAAAGCGTTTCCTAAAAACCTTATTCATCCTCTCCTGATACAGGATCACAAGGACGAGTGGTTCCGAAGACAAAAAACTAAAGCAATAAAAGAGGCGAAACCGTAACTGAAATAGATGTGTTTCTCGTGTTTGTCGATAGGTTGTTTATATAGGTAAGCCCCGCACAATATTGTGTCGTGATCACAGTCTAAACCAATTAGGTTTCGAATTCGTAAAGTTAAAGGTCAAGTAACTAAAAACTAAGGACGCGTTTGGTTGGCACCGCTGCATGCCACACCGTAGTTGTGGCCGCACCAAAACTGGTGACCAAATAGGCTTTTGGTGCACAAATTGAACTGGAACGCGATGGCTAGGATGTGACATGCCACAAATTTGGAAACGAACGCTGGAACTTGGGCACGGAAGCTGCGGCGTGGTACGGCAAAATTGGGTAACTATTAAATTAAATGGAGGCCGCACGCCCACAAGGCCAGAAACCATTCACGCAAATGTCACACGCGCCGAGGGAAGCAAATGGGCTTCTACGACCTCCACTTCAACTAGTAAGGTGGGACTAAAGATATCCCACCTCCCCATAAGCACGCATAAATGTATCTTTGAAATTTATTTGGAACGATTAGAAATTCTCTATTGGGCCAAGCCCATGCACATATTGATGCTTATATTCCAACATTTGAATATTATAACAGTTGCATATATAACAAACTCCTTGAATCTTGACAATATTACAGTACATCAAACATACTTGGAATAAACCAAAACTAAGATTAATTAGCAAGTTACATGCACAATCCCAATATTGCGAAAATACGAAAGGTGACACCTCAAATGGATACCATGTGGAAACTGGAGCATAAAGCACACAGGGCGACGGCAACCCCAGACTACGCACGCAGGGAAAAAATATCTAGCAAGCAGTAGGCTACATTATACTACATCAGCAGAGGTAGCAGCAGCGCCATCGTCCTCGCCCGGCCTGCTCACAATCCCGGCATGGAAAAGCAACGCCCAGAGCAGTGTGATTAGCTCACCTCCTCGGGCAATGGCTTCTGAGTGACCTTACAGGTTGTCTGACGGAGCGAGATACATGAGCATCTCTGACCAGAACTCAGCTAGTAACTTCCACATGGTTTCCTGGTCCTCCATGGTCTCCACGAGCTGCTTTCCAAGCTTCACGCCATCCTTGAGCACCTGATGCTTCGAGTTCTCGCTCAGCAACCTGACCAGCTTCTGATACCCATCCTCCTCTCGCTTGGTTGACTGATCTGCCACAGGATTCTCTGATACGGCACGCTCGTCTTCCGCTGTGGATGCCTCTGCCTCTGCTGCCACAGAGTACTCATCGAGAGCGCGCTCATTCTCCAACATGAACTCTGCCACAGAGTACCCAGCGAGGGCGCCCTCTGCGTCCTTCTTTACAGCCCTGTACAAGCTCGTGCTCCATGCTCTGTTGTCCGGGAGCAACTCCGGACACCAGCTCACCAGGTACGCGCAGTACTGTGATAGCTGAGTGGCGACAGTCTTATGATCTGAATCAGAAGCTTCACCTGAACGATGTCTTTCCTGAACGATGATTGTGGCAATATGCCATACAAGTATAGTATCCGATATACCTTTGCCGGCGCAAGCCCAGAGGAAGGTTTCGCCAACTTGGCTGCAGTGCAGAGATGCTACTCCTCTGCTCAAGCCCCCATTGATGGCACTCCTTAGTGCATTGATGATGCAGACCTTCACTGCTGCTGTTACCTTGACCTTCCATTTTTGGCCTGGTAAGAGCAAGAGAAGCCTGACAAAGGCTGGTAAGGTTGTTCTGTGGTGAAGTACCAGAACAGAGCACTGGCTCATTTCTTCATTCCAGTGCTGCTTCATGATCAGCTTGCATCTACATCTTAGGAGAAGACTCATTACCCATTTTTTCATGCAAAGTGAACGCTGTGAAGAGGTTTGGTTAATTACGTAGCGGCAGATAAGGGTTACTTTGGTCCAGTTGGAGCAGATATAGGAAACCATGTCCCTGACCTCAGATATCATGACCAATACAACAATCCAAAGTGCTAATACCATGTCGATAAAATATGTTCCAATAGAATAACGTGTACAGTCGGTTACCAAGCGATCGTGAATCCACCATATGTTACAGTCAAGTTGCCTTCTCATAGCCGAAACTTGAAGATTTTCACCGGCAGTTAGAACTAACAAGATGCAATAGCCTATGCTCAAGAGTGAGAGCAAGATACTCAAGATGGGTAGACAACACTTAGCATAAGAGATCGGGAGGGACGAGTAATAGTAATCATGAACAAAAGAAAGTTCATCCATGATGACCCTATATATCCTGTCATGTTCTCCAGACTGTAGCCACAAGTTCCGGAAAAATGTGAGGGTCCCTGTAGAGCCAGCATTAGTGAGCCGGTACCTAGCAAATCTGCACCGCAACAACTTGAACAGTGCAAAGGACAAACATAAACCTTTGAGTTGTGGACTTAAGATCGGAAGCGTGCTATCCAATTGCCAATAAATTCTGTCAAATGTCACTATACCATTATTGTCGTCAAAACTGTCCCTGAGTCGTCCTTGAACGCATACCCACCAGGCTGAATCTCCACTTGTTTTTCCTCTTCTCTCATAACCAAAAGTGGTGGTGGAGGAGGAGGTGCATCGCTGCCTACTAGTGGTTCACTTTGTTGAGTCGCTTCTTGTACTCGTAGTTTCTCCATGTAAACAAAAGTGAGTCCAGGATTGCGTCCTAGTGCAAAGGACCGCCGTGGCTTTTCAAATGCATAATATTTTAGCACTATTTTGGCACACAGCAGAGAAAAAGGTGCGATTAGTCCGATGAAAATATCGAAGTATGCTTTCAAATCTATGAGGGTGTGCTCCAAAGTAATAAAACCAAGGTAAATGGTCCATAGAACCTGAACAATTAGGGTGATATTGGGACCTACGCTTCGACCTTCAGTGGCGACTGCTGTGCTTGTATTGACCATGACGATCTGAACGAGCAATGCCCAGATTACAAGAAATTGGATGTGGACAGTTGCATGGCATGCTGCAACCAATGCAGAAGGACCATTAGGGTCAAGATCAAGAACACGAGTACTCCTATCAAAGATCATGACGTAACTAGGGTCAGTGGAATTGGAAGTGGAGACAACAGACGATACGATTGGCAAGAATAGTGTGGTAGCTCCAAGGAAGATAAAACGTGTGAAAGGGTGGTGGTGATATCGCTGGCCATAGGCTCCAAGCCCAACTATTATTACTGCCAAGATGGCCTCGGTGATTAGCAGCGCGTCAACTTGCCATATGTGATTTCTTATGATCCTATGGAAGGTCGTAGTAAAATTTGTTGGGCATATCATCTGCGAGTGGCATGGCTCCAGGGCAGGGACGGAGCAGCTTGGTGTTGTATCATTCCTTCCATCCATGGTCCAACTGATTGACAAATTCCAAGATTATTAGAACAGGTTGTCGGCACGAAGGTATAATGATTTAATCGTACTCTAATATGCGTGCATGATTAATAATGTTGTATTTATAACTAGTATAAAGTGCGACAAGTTACTAAGAACAACATAATTCAATTGACGCTATATATAATGAGTCAGTAATAAATAGTTAAAAGAAATTACCATATGCACGGTGCCCACCCAGCTGATTGACAAATGTGCTGGGATTAAGATCCGGCAGGCTGCTCCCGTACTGGCGATGCTTATATATTGAGCGGCTATGCCAAGAGATGCCGGTTTTCCGATATATATCCTTTTGCTTTCAATGTGTTCTCCACAATTCTTCTGCTGGCTTTTTCTACTTGTGCCTCTTGTTCTCCACAATCCACACGTCGCCTCCCCCATCGACTCATGCCCTACCCCACCTTCTCCTTATCTGCTTTGCTCCTCTCACCGCCTCCCATATGCTCTATCTGTTAGTCGATCTCCACCAATAGGCCCAACGGCCTATTGGGCCCTATCTCTGCTCCCTGATCGGGGGAGCCCAACCCTAATTCGGTTGGTGGGCCCCTGTCGCACAGCACACATAAAAGGAAGGTGGGGGTGAGGGCTCGGACCACGAGGTTGACCGGAGCCGCCACACCCACCTACAGACAAACCCTAATCCGATCCTAAAGCGTGCTACCAGCGACGGGATATGCCCCACCACTGCCGTCGCCCCTGCAGGTCTACACCGGCCCCTCTGGACCACCACTGTACCTCACCACCAAGCCGGAGCTGCCTCGACATCGGTGTCCGCGAGGTCACGAAGCTATTGTCCACGGCGGATCTACGGGTTAAACACAGAGGTACCAATCCTACGATCCTAACAATGGTACCAGAGACAGGTTCACTCTGTGTAACCCTAACCCTAGATCGGGTACGGGAAAAGTGGACACGGTTTCAACAAAGAACCCTAGCATAGGGTGTAGATCTAGGGTTTCAGATTGAAAAACAAAGAAAATGCCCGATCCAGATTGGATCGGGACGGAAATCGAACCCTAAATGGAGAAAGAGGACGGTCATGAGGCTACCTACCTGGAGCCTGGCCGTCCTATCACTGCCGTCGACCAAATCCATGGCCGACGAGAGAGAGACAGAGCCGCCGGGCTGGGTAGCCTGGCGCGCGCGAACAGCAGGGCACCATCGCGTGACTACTCGACGGCGGCGTGCTCCGCAACTGGGCGAGCACGCACGCCGGCGAGGAGCTCCACGGCGGCGCCATCTCGTCTTCCTCCTTCAGTCACCGTAAGGTGGCCGCCGCTCGTCCGCCGCAGCGCATGAGAGTAGGAAGAGGAGAAAGAGAAAGAGAGAGGCCAGGGGAGCCGCGGGCTCGAACTCCGGTAGATCAGTCCAAATCGGAGAAAGAAAAGGAAAGAGATTCGGATGAACTCCAAAAAGGAAAAGAAATCAAAAGAGAAAAGAAACCCTAACCCTAACTATCCCCAATCGGTCGAATCGAAGAACAGGAAAAGAGAATCAAAACCGCAGGGGAAAGAAGGGGAAGGGGGTGGCTTACCTCGCCGCCGTGCAGCGTTGCTGTCACGCCGGCGCGCGGGAGAAGAAAGGCCGAACCGGGGCAGCTACTCGCTGGGCTCGGAAAAAGGGGCGCCGCGGCCAGGCCGCTCGACGGCGGCGTGCTCACCCGTTGGGGAGCACGCGCGCCGGCGAGGGGGCCGGCGACGGCGCCAAGGCTCGCTCCACCGCCTAGCTCGCCATGGTCGCTACTCTCGCTCTCGCTCGGTTGTGCTCGGCTGCGAAGAGAGAGAGAGGACCGGAGCAAATGACCTAGGGTTTACATCCGTCGCGGCCCGAGCGTGGTTTTGACCCCGCGAAGCCTGCGGGTGACCGTCGGATGCGATCCGACGGCGGTGCTTGATCAGGCCGACCCGCGGCCCAGGCGGGCGAGCGCACGGGCGCGGCTTTGCCGGCCCAGGCCCAGGTTGCGGCCTGGGTGCGGCAGCGCGTGTGGAGAATAGAAGGGCTGGGCCGATTTGCCGGCTGGACCAAAGGAATAGTGAAGAAATGAATCAGTTTTCATTTTTTCTTTTTTCAGTAAATTTTTATTTCCTGAAAATTAGAAAAATGCAAATTGGATCAAAAGAAAAAAATAGAAAAATGTATTTTACCTGTGGGTAAAATTCAAAAAATTGAGTATACGTTTTCCGCTGCTAAAGAAAAAGTATATTCTCCAATTATTTTGAAACCTACATGATATTTAACTGGAGAAAAGAAAAGTTTTCCAGTAAATCTTTATTTCCTGAAAATTGATTAATGGATTAAAGGAAATAGAAAATATAATTTTTCCTGTGGGTAAAATTAAGGAAAAGAGAATTTTTCCACAGCTAAAGAAAAGTTGTTTATTCTCCAGTTATTTTGAACCAATGCGGTATTTAATTGGAGAAAAAGAAAGGTTTTCCTCTGCTAAAGAAATTATTGATTCTCCAGTTATTTTGAACCAATGTGGTATTGGAGAAAAAGAGTTTTGATATGATTATGATGTTGTTATTTTCTGACCAACGTTGTTAATAACAATATCATAATTGTAATAATTTATGCATTAATTCTACATTCTGTCCAACGGTGATGTAGAATTAGTGCATGAGAACAGTTATAAAAGTTAATTATTTATGCATTAATTCTACTTCTGTCCAACGGTGATGTAGAATTAGTGTATAAGAAAAGTTGATAACAGTTAATGATTTATGCATTAATTCTACTTCTGCCCAACGGTGATGTAGAATTAGTGTGTAAGAACAGTTGTGAAAGTTAAAGATTTATGCATTAATTCTATTTCTGCCCAGCGGTGATGTAGAATTAGTATATAAGAATAATTGTATGTTTTGATTTTGACCAACGTTGGAATCAAGGCATGCAAATGATGTTAATTTTATGTTAAGAAGAGTTTTGACCTGGTTTTCATCTTGTTTGAGGTGGACTGGGTAGTGTGCCACTTGGGCAACTAAAGAGAGGAATTTTGAATCCCAAAAGATATCCTATGACTCCTTGGGCATAGGAAATGAACACTACCAACAAGAAAAAGTTTAGCTATAATAAAGAACATGATTGAGCTTGCAATTGTGGGCTCAATCTCAGAGTGTGACACGGTCACCGAGTACCTCGATAGAATAAAGAGTCAGTTCACTAGCACTTCAAAGACATATGCTACCCAGCTGATAAAGCAGCTAGTGACAGAGTGTTACTCTGGAAATGGTGGCATAGAGAGCTCACGATGCGTTGTCGAAATTATGGCCCTAGTCGTTTAGGCCATATTTCGAGGGGGGAGAATAGAAGGACAAGCTAAGAATGATATTCTTCCTCCATTAGAGCTCTCAGATTTAGAACAATGCAGAGAATGCATAAAAGAAAAAGTATATAAAGAAGATTAAGAAAGATGACAAAAGAAGCGCAGGAATTTTATAGATTATTCACACAGACATCTGTGATCAGCTTTCCTGTAAAGAGTGTGGATGGTTATGATTCGTTCATAACATTCACAGATGATTACTCCCATTATGGCTATATTTATCCAATCAAAGAAAGAAAAGATATATTGGATAAATTTAAGATATTAAAGATTAAGATAGTCAGGTCTGACCGTGGAGGAGTACTACGGTCGGACATACCCTAAAAGAATAGCATAGTATCCCAGTATTCTATACCGGGTGAACCTCAGCAGAATAGAGTAGCTAAAAGAATCAATCGTACCCTGATGGATATGGTGGGCAGTATGATAAGTTACTCCACCTTACAGTTGAGCCTATGGATGGAGGCGTTAAAAACCTCATTCATATTCTCAAAAGAGTATCAAGTAAATCGGTGCCCAAAACACCGTATGAGTTGTGGACAGAAAATGTACCCTCACTAAACCACTTGCGTGTGTGTGGGGGAGCCCTGCTGAGGCTAAAGTATTTAACCCAAACATTGAGAAGTTAGATCCCAAAACAGTAAGGTGCCATTTCATTGGCAACACAGAAAAGTCAAAAGGTTTTCGTTTTCCACTGTCCAGAGAGACATACAAAGTTTGTGGAAACGAGACACGCTGTTTTCCTAGAGGATGAAAAGATGAGGGGGAGCATGGTAGCTCGAGAAATTATCCTTGAAGTGGAGCGGGTGTATGCGTCCACTCCAATGATTCATGAGCCATTTTTCTCACTACCTGCTATAGCTGCACCGACAGTGCTAGATACTGTGGTGCCAGCACCTGTTGTTATCCCACCTGTGGCAACAATGAATGACGATGAGGAACCTGTTCCTCAGGATCCTATAGAACCTATTGCCACACATGAGGGGGAGCAACAACAGCCTCAAACAAAAGTTGTGCCAAATGTGGAGGCCCCTAGAAGGTCTCAAAGAGTTAGAAAATCAGCTATTTCTGCTGATTATGAAGTGTATAACACTAAGTAATTTCAAATGGAGGATGATCCCACCTCATTTGAAGAAGCCATGAGAAGTGATCATTCATCAAAGTGGCTTGAGGCCATGGAAGATGAAATGAAATCGATGAATGTCAATAAAGTTTGGGTTTTGGAAATAATTCCTAAAGGAGTCAAAACAGTAGGCTATAAATGGGTCTACAGAACAAAACTTGGCTCTCAAAGGAATATAGAGAAATATAAAGCTGACTTGTGGCAAAAGGCTATATGCAAAGAGAAGGGATTGATTACAATGAGACCTTTTCTCCAGTCTCATGTAAAGTTTCCTTCAGAATCATAATGGCATTAGTGGCACATTACGATTGAAAATTACATCAGATGGATGTAAAGACGGCATTTCTCAACGGAGACTTGGAGGAAAATGTTTACATGGCACAACCGAAAGGTTTTGTCATGGAAGGAAAAGAACGAATGGGATGCCGCCTAAAGAAATCCATTTATAGATTAAAGCAAGCTTCAAGACGGTGGTACTTGAAGTTTGATCAGTCAATAAAGAATTTTGGGTTTTAAAGAGAATGTAGAGGACAATTGTGTCTATGCAAAGTTTAAGAATGGGAAGTTTATCTTCCTTGTCCTGTATGTAGATGATATCTTACTTGCTAGTAGTGATGTCAGTCTACTACTGGAGACAAAGAAATTTGATATGAAAGATCTTGGCGAAGCCTTGTTCGTTCTAGGGATCGAGATTCACCAAGATAGAAGAAAAAGGGTATAAGGACTGTCACAAAAGGCATACATGGAAAAGATCTTAAAGAAATTCAGTATGCACAAATGTAGTCCCTCACCTGCTCCTATAGTCAAGGGCGACAGATATGGGGATTTTAAATGCCCCAGGAACCAATATGAGCTCAATCGATAAAGTGAAAGTGGTTCCATATGCTTCAGCTGTCGGAAGCTTGCAACATGCTCAAGTATGTACACGCCCTGACTTGGCATTTGTTACCGGGTTTTACTTGGCAGATTCCAGAAGAATTCTGGAATAGAACACTGAAATTGATAAAGAAAGTCTTGCGTTATTTGCAAGGAACGAAAGGCCTCATGATGACATATAGAAGATCTGATTCACTCCACATGGTGGGATATTCAGATTCTGATTATGCGAGAGTGAATGCATATCCAGACGTGGATTTTCTATCATCTCGCAAAGGGGAGCTATTTCATGGAAAAGCTCAAAGCAAACTGTCACTACATCGTCCACAATGTATGACGGTTTGTAGCGTGTTATGAGGCAACGGGCAGGTGAACTAACTAACGAAGTTCATACCCGGTTTGAAGGTGGTTGACGACATCTATAAACCACTAAAGTAATACTGCGATTATAATCTGGCAGTACAGGATGCTCACAACATAAGTCAAGTGGTGCTGCCAAACACATTGACATGGAGTATTATGTTGTGAAAGATAAAGTCCGGGATCAAGTCATAAATCTTGAGCATATAAGTAAAGAAAGGATGCTCGCGGATCCGCTTACAAAAGGCTTACCACCCAACATGTTCAGAGGACATGGTGTTCAGAGAACATGAAGCTAGCTTGGGTTTAAGGGAAAGCCTAAAATATTCCTGGACAAAAGAAGGCCCAAAGATAAGTATCTATTTCAGAACAGAGTAGTGAGTTGTAGCTGTTAAGTCTATCGGCAATGGACCGTGACTGATGAGACATGCTCTATGAGCTAATCTGTAATGGAATGAACAAAAGCAAATGACATGAAAGTGAAAGATGGAATGAGATCAAGGGGGAGAATGTTAGTTGATCTCCACCAATAGGCCCAACGGCCTATTGGGCCATATCTCTGCTCCTTGATCGGGGGAGCCCAACCCTAATTCGGTTGGTGGGCCCCTGTCGTACAGCACACATAAAAGGAAGGTGGGGGTGAGGGCTCAGACCATGAGGTTGACCGGAGCCGCCACACCCACCTACAGACAAACCCTAATCCGATCCTAAAGCGTGCTGCCAGCGACGGGATGTGCCCCACCACTGCCGTCGCCCCTGCAGGTCTACACCGGCCCCTCTGAACCACCACTGTACCTCACCACCGAGCCGGAGCTGCCTCGACATCGGTGTCCGCGAGGTCACGAAGCTATTGTCCACGGCGGATCTACGGGTTAAACACAGAGGTACCAATCCTATGATCCTAACAATGGTACCAGAGACAGGTTCACTCTGTGTAACCCTAACCCTAGATCGGGTACGGGAAAAGTGGACATGGTTTCAACAAAGAACCCTAGCATAGGGTGTAGATCTAGGGTTTCAGATTGAAAAACAAAGAAAATGCCCGATCCAAATCGGATCGGGACGGCACTCGAACCCTAAATGGAGAAAGAGGACGGTCATGAGGCTACCTACCTAGAGCCTGGCTGTCCTATCACTGCCGTCGACCAAATCCATGGCCGACGAGAGAGAGACAGAGCCGCCGGGCTAGGTAGCCTAGCGCGCGTGAACAATAGGGCACTGTCGCGTGACTACTCGACGGCGGCGTGCTCCGCAACTGGGCGAGCACGCACGCCGGCGAGGAGCTCCATGGCGGCGCCATCTCGTCTTCCTCCTTCAGTCACCGTAAGGTGGCCGCCGCTCGTTCGCCGCAGCGCATGAGAGTAGGAAGAGGAGAAAGAGAAAGAGAGAGGCCAAGGGAGCCGCGGGCTCGAACTCCGGTAGATCAGTCCAAATCAGAGAAAGAAAAGGAAAGAGATTCAGATGAACTCCGAAAAGGAAAAGAAATCAAAAGAGAAAAGAAACCCTAACCCTAACTATCCCCAATCGGTCGAATCGAAGAACAGGAAAAGAGAATCAAAACCGCAGGGGAAAGAAGGGGAAGGGGGTGGCTTACCTCGCCGCCGTGCAGCGTTGCTGTCACGCCAGCGTGCGGGAGAAGAAAGGCCGAACCGGGGCAGCTGCTCGCTGGGCTCGGAAAAAGGGGCGCCGCGGCCAGGCCGCTCGACGGCGGCGTGCTCACCCGTTGGGGAGCACGCGCGCCGGCGAGGGGGCCGGCGATGGCGCCAAGGCTCGCTCCACCGCCTAGCTCGCCATGGTCGCTACTCTCGCTCTCGCTCGGTTGTGCTCGGCTGCGAAGAGAGAGAGAGGACCGGAGCAAATGACCTAGGGTTTACATCCGTCGCGGCCTGAGCGTGGTTTTGACCCCGCGAAGCCTACGGGTGACCGTCGGATGCGATCCGACGGCGGTGCTTGATCGGGCCGACCCACGGCCTAGGCGGGCGAGCGCACGGGCGCGGCTTTGCCGGCCCAGGCCCAGGTTGCTGCCTGGGTGCGGCAGCGCGCGTGGAGAATAGAAGGGCTGGGCCGATTTGCCGGCTGGACCAAAGGAATAGTAAAGAAATGAATCAGTTTTCATTTTTTCTTTTTTCAGTAAATTTTTATTTCCTGAAAATTAGAAAAATGCAAATTGGATCAAAAGAAAAAATAGAAAAATGTATTTTACCTGTGGGTAAAATTCAAAAAATTGAGTATACGTTTTCCGCTGCTAAAGAAAAAGTATATTCTCCAATTATTTTGAAACCTACATGATATTTAACTGGAGAAAAGAAAAGTTTTCCAGTAAATCTTTATTTCCTGAAAATTGATTAATGGATTAAAGGAAATAGAAAATATAATTTTTCCTATGGGTAAAATTCAAGGAAAAGAGAATTTTTCCACAGCTAAAGAAAAGTCGTTTATTCTCCAGTTATTTTGAACCAATGCGGTATTTAATTGGAGAAAAAGAAAGGTTTTCCGCTGCTAAAGAAATTATTGATTCTCCAGTTATTTTGAACCAATGTGGTATTGGAGAAAAAGAGTTTTGATATGATTATGATGTTGTTATTTTCTGACCAACGTTGTTAATAACAATATCATAATTGTAATAATTTATGCATTAATTCTACTTCTGCCCAACGGTGATGTAGAATTAGTGCATGAGAACAGTTATAAAAGTTAATTATTTATGCATTAATTCTACTTCTGTCCAACGGTGATATAGAATTAGTGTATAAGAAAAGTTGATAACAGTTAATGATTTATGCATTAATTCTACTTCTGCCCAACGGTGATGTAGAATTAGTGTGTAAGAACAGTTGTGAAAGTTAAAGATTTATGCATTAATTCTATTTCTGCCCAACGGTGATATAGAATTAGTGTATAAGAATAATTGTTTGTTTTGATTTTGACCAACGTTGGAATCAAGGCATGCAAATGATGTTAATTTTATGTTAAGAAAAATTTTGACCTGGTTTTCATCTTGTTTGAGGTGGACTGGGTAGTGTGCCACTTGGGCAACTAAAGAGAGGGATTTTGAATCCCAAAAGATATCCTATGACTCCTTGGGCATAGGAAATGAACACTACCAACAAGAAAAAGTTTAGCTATGATAAAGAACATGATTGAGCTTGCAATTGTGGGCTCAATCTCAGAGTGTGACACGGTCACCGAGTACCTCGATAGAATAAAGAGTCAGTTCACTGGCACTTCAAAGACATATGCTACCCAGCTGATAAAGCAGCTAGTGACAGAGTGTTACTCTAGAAATGGTGGCATTAGAGAGCTCACGATGCGTTGTCGAAATTATGGCCCTGTTGTTTAGGCCATATTTCGAGGGGGAGAATAGAAAGACAAGCTAAGAATGATATTCTTCCTCCATTAGAGCTCTCAGATTTAGAACAATGCAGAGAATACATAAAAGAAAAAGTATATAAAGAAGATTAAGAAAGATGACAAAAGAAGCACAGGAATTTTATAGATTATTCACATAGACATCTGTGATCAGCTTTCCTGTAAAGAGTGTGGATGGTTATGATTCGTTCATAACATTCACAGATGATTACTCCCATTATGGCTATATTTATCCAATCAAAGAAAGAAAAGATATATTGGATAAATTTAAGATATTAAAGATTAAGATAGTCAGGTCTGACCGTGGAGGAGTACTACGGTCGGCATACCCTAAAAGAATAGCATAGTAGCCTAGTATTCTATACCGGGTGAACCTCAGCAGAATAGAGTAGCTAAAAGAATCAATCGTACCCTGATGGATATGGTGGGCAGTATGATAAGTTACTCCACCTTACAGTTGAGCCTGTGGATGGAGGCGTTAAAAACCTCATTCATATTCTCAAAAGAGTATCAAGTAAATCGGTGCCCAAAACACCGTATGAGTTGTGGACAGAAAATGTACCCTCACTAAACCACTTGCGTGTGTGTGGGGGAGCCCTGCTGAGGCTAAAGTATTTAACCCAAACATTGAGAAGTTAGATCCCAAAACAGTAAGGTGCCATTTCATTGGCAACACAGAAAAGTCAAAAGGTTTTCGTTTTCCACTGTCCAGAGAGACATACAAAGTTTGTGGAAACGAGACACGCTGTTTTCCTAGAGGATGAAAAGATGAGGGGGAGCATGGTAGCTCGAGAAATTATCCTTGAAGTGGAGCGGGTGTATGCGTCCACTCCAATGATTCATGAGCCATTTTTCTCACTACCTGCTATAGCTGCACCGACAGTGCTAGATACTGTGGTGCCAGCACCTGTTGTTATCCCACCTGTGGCAACAATGAATGACGATGAGGAACCTGTTCCTCAGGATCCTATAGAACCTATTGCCACACATGAGGGGGAGCAACAACAGCCTCAAACAAAAGTTGTGCCAAATGTGGAGGCCCCTAGAAGGTCTCAAAGAGTTAGAAAATCAGCTATTTCTGCTGATTATGAAGTGTATAACACTAAGTAATTTCAAATGGAGGATGATCCCACCTCATTTGAAGAAGCCATGAGAAGTGATCATTCATCAAAGTGGCTTGAGGCCATGGAAGATGAAATGAAATCGATGAATGTCAATAAAGTTTGGGATTTTGGAAATAATTCCTAAAGGAGTCAAAACAGTAGGCTATAAATGGGTCTACAGAACAAAACTTGGCTCTCAAAGGAATATAGAGAAATATAAAGCGCTGACTTGTGGCAAAAGGCTATATGCAAAGAGAAGGGATTGATTACAATGAGACCTTTTCTCCAGTCTCATGTAAAGTTTCCTTCAGAATCATAATGGCATTAGTGGCACATTACGATTGAAAATTACATCAGATGGATGTAAAGACGACATTTCTCAACGGAGACTTGGAGGAAAATGTTTACATGGCACAACCGAAAGGTTTTGTCATGGAAGGAAAAGAACGAATGGGATGCCGCCTAAAGAAATCCATTTATAGATTAAAGCAAGCTTCAAGACGGTGGTACTTGAAGTTTGATCAGTCAATAAAGAATTTTGGGTTTTAAAGAGAATGTAGAGGACAATTGTGTCTATGCAAAGTTTAAGAATGGGAAGTTTATCTTCCTTGTCCTGTATGTAGATGATATCTTACTTGCTAGTAGTGATGTCAGTCTACTACTGGAGACAAAGAAATTTGATATGAAAGATCTTGGCGAAGCCTTGTTCGTTCTAGGGATCGAGATTCACCAAGATAGAAGAAAAAGGGTATAAGGACTGTCACAAAAGGCATACATGGAAAAGATCTTAAAGAAATTCAGTATGCACAAATGTAGTCCCTCACCTGCTCCTATAGTCAAGGGCGACAGATATGGGGATTTTAAATGCCCCAGGAACCAATATGAGCTCAATCGATAAAGTGAAAGTGGTTCCATATGCTTCAGCTGTCGGAAGCTTGCAACATGCTCAAGTATGTACACGCCCTGACTTGGCATTTGTTACCGGGTTTTACTTGGCAGATTCCAGAAGAATTCTGGAATAGAACACTGAAATTGATAAAGAAAGTCTTGCGTTATTTGCAAGGAACGAAAGGCCTCATGATGACATATAGAAGATCTGATTCACTCCACATGGTGGGATATTCAGATTCTGATTATGCGAGAGTGAATGCATATCCAGACGTGGATTTTCTATCATCTCGCAAAGGGGAGCTATTTCATGGAAAAGCTCAAAGCAAACTGTCACTACATCGTCCACAATGTATGACGGTTTGTAGCGTGTTATGAGGCAACGGGCAGGTGAACTAACTAACGAAGTTCATACCCGGTTTGAAGGTGGTTGACGACATCTATAGACCACTAAAGTAATACTGCGATTATAATCTGGCAGTACAGGATGCTCACAACATAAGTCAAGTGGTGCTGCCAAACACATTGACATGGAGTATTATGTTGTGAAAGATAAAGTCCGGGATCAAGTCATAAATCTTGAGCATATAAGTAAAGAAAGGATGCTCGCGGATCCGCTTACAAAAGGCTTACCACCCAACATGTTCAGAGGACATGGTGTTCAGAGAACATGTAGCTAGCTTGGGTTTAAGGGAAAGCCTAAAATATTCCTGGACAAAAGAAGGCCCAAAGATAAGTATCTATTTCAGAACAGAGTAGTGAGTTGTAGCTGTTAAGTCTATCGGCAATGGATCGTGACGATGAGACATGCTCTATGAGCTAATCTGTAATGGAATGAACAAAAGCAAATGACATGAAAGTGAAAGATGGAATGAGATCAAGGGGGAGAATGTTAGTTGATCTCCACCAATAGGCCCAACGGCCTATTGGGCCCTATCTCTGCTCCCTGATCGGGGGAGCCCAACCCTAATTCGGTTGGTGGGCCCCTGTCGCACAGCACACATAAAAGGAAAGGTGGGGGTGAGGGCTCGGACCACGAGGTTGACCGGAGCCGCCACACCCACCTACAGACAAATCCCTAATCCGATCCTAAAGCGTGCTGCCAGCGACGGGATGTGCCCCACCACTGCCGTCGCCCCTGCAGGTCTACACCGGCCCCTCTGGACCACCACTGTACCTCGCCACCGAGCCGGAGCTGCCTCGACATCGGTGTCCGCGAGGTCACTGAAGCTATTGTCCACGGCGGATCTACGGGTTAAACACAGAGGTACCAATCCTACGACCCTAACACTATCCACTCCTATGCTCTACCTCTCCTCCTATAATCCTCGCTGCTGCACGCTGCCCTCCTACCATCCACTGTGACCTAACCTCATCTCCCACCTGCTCGCAAAGATGACACGCGAGGCAGACATAACATACCTCCACACACAACATTTCCCTAATCGTTCCCCACATTAGTGTGTAATTGTGTTGTGGGCTCTAACCGTCGGACACCTCTGACCGAAACCTACTTGATAGCTAGTGCCGTTACAGCTGCAATCTACTCTGTGCACTAGCCTCGGGGATCTAGCTACATCATTCTACAACTCATTGGCGAGCATGATCCCCGCCACTGCCATGAAACACTGGCTTTGCTTCTTCATAATGCAAATATTTATCAAGGCTGCCATTTGACATGTAGTCATACACAAAAGGAGTTCCCCTTTCCTCCGACAATAGCCAAGTAACTGCACAAGGTTACGGTGTCGGATTCGGCCAATACTAACAACCTCAGCAACAAACTCCTTCATTCCTTGCGTTGACTCATGTGACACCCTCTTCACAGCCACCTCCAGTTTAGACTTTGGATGCACTCCTCTATACACCCTGCCAAATTAACCCGCCTTGTCCAAGAAGATGCTTGTCCTTGAATCCACCAGTTCCATTGAACAAATCCTTATACGAGAACCGGTGCCGTCCAAAATCGATTTCTCAGTCTTCCCGTAGCTCGGCATACCTCATTCTTCTTCTCACAAGTACAACCACAAGAGTTCCCTAGAGTGACAATGAACAATGCAGTGGCAATAGGCAGCAAGATCTCCAGGACCTTGGATCGAGGCTTCGGGCCGAGACGAGGTAGCTTTGGCAGCTTAGCGACATCGATCGCCGGAGCAGGTCCATCCGTGGCGAAGCTCCAGCCAAGAATGTAGTGCCGAGAATTGATGGGGCCAGTTGCAGAAGAGAAGCCGACGTATGACGGCTCAGCTAGCACGTCGGAGAGGTTGCAGCGCGTAGAAACAAGAGGTCTTACTGGTTTGGACATTCCAACCGGAGCGATGGTGACGTTGACGCGTGCTTCCTCCGCGTCATACTCCACCCACGCCTGCATCACCTCGCCGCTTATGAGGTCCACGCCATGGAAGCTCCCGTTGGCGTCGTCGTAGTACCCCGCGGGGTGCGCGGCCACGGAGTGGAGGCCGTTGACGCCGACGCCGACGTGGTTGTTGTTGACGTCCTGGAACTCGACGTTCTGCATGGTGTCGATCTCGGCGGCGACGAAGCGGTTGGTGGCGTTGCCGTTGTCGTCGATGTTGGCGAGGCCCATGTACTGCGCGGTCAGCGCGGACGAGAAGTCCATGCTGGGCGCTACTGTGAAGGCGATGCCGTGGCAGCTGAGCCCCGGGTACGTGGTCTGAATGGCGAACGCGAAGGAAGCCGAGAAGGAGCGCACCTTTCCGCCGGCCGACGACGGCGTGCGGAGGCGCACGGGCGCCGGGTGGAACGCGTGGCCCTTGAGCTGGACCGTGCCGTTGGTGAGCTCCAGGAGGCCGTCCGCCGTGACGGTCGCCGTGCCGTCTAGGGTGAGGTTGGCGCCGGTGAAGCCCGAGAAGACGAACTGGTCCTGGTTGGCTGCGGCGCCAGCAGCAGCATTGACAGTGACAGCCGCGGTAAGGTTCAGGCAGTGGAAGAGAAGGACGGTGAGGAAGGAGATGACACCTATGTGAGCCATGGCCTCTGAAAATCAAGAGTGATCGACTGGAGATCCTACTCAGATCCTACTCCTGCTAATCCTGAAAGGAAGTATGTTCAGTCAAGCAATGGATGATTACTGCGAAGCCATCCGAGGTTAATCCTCAAAGGATGTAGGTGGAAAAATGTTTTCTTCTTAGCTCCTACTCTTTCCGCATCTTCTTCTGCTGCTATTACCATTGCAGTTCCAGATAATCTAACTCACTTGCGACTCCTTGCCTTTGGTGATCCGACAATTCATCTAGCATTGCTGCGCCAGTGCGGCCTGCGTCGGCGTCGTGGGCACGTGGGGACTGGGGAGGGCGACGAGGCGACGACCACCGTGGCAGGAGCAAAGTGACGACGACTAGTCACGAGCAGCTCCGGTGTCCACTCAGACGGCAGCACCGTGGCGGAGTCAATCCCGTGACTCCTGTTGCCTGTTTGGCGGTGAGCGCGTGAGGCGTGGGCTGCCTCCGCTCACCTGTTCTCGTTACTGCACGGTGTGTGATATTGGGCTTTCTTTGCGTGGGCTAAAAAATACTTGGGTAATTTCGTTTTGGGCTCAGTTTTGCCTCCACTGGGCTCCGCCCATGGGCCCAGGGCGGCGAGAGGCTTCCGCGACGGGTAATGTGGGTGCGGGCAGCGGCAGAGGAATGGGCTGTTATGTTCGTGTGGCGGCGGCAACTCGATACCTCAGAGTTGCCCTTCACTGCCTGTTCACCGACAGAAGAAAAGTGACAGTAACGTGGCTTTCTTGTCACTGTCGGTTAAACAAAACCGATAGTCGTATCAAACTTCCGGTTCATATCCTAAACCGGTAGTTATATCCTCATGATCACTGTTCTAGTCTTCAACCGGCAGTGTTGATTTGAGCTACAAACTCAAAGGAATGGATGCTTGTTACTAATCTTAAAGCAATAAGATCATGCGAATGCTTCAAAATCCAAGATCTTGAGCATTTTGGTGAAAAATGGCGGGAACAATGGAAGGAGAGGTAGGGAAAGTCGCTTCCTTGCACTAGTACAAAAAATATTTTTAGAGGCGGTAAAATTGGTTTTTAGAGGCAGTTTAAAAAACTGCTACAATGGCACCGATTATAAAAATAAATGATTTTCAGAGGCGGTTTTAAAACTATCCCTAAAAATCAATTTTCAGAGACGGTCACTAAAAATAATTTTCAGAATTTTTTAAAATCATTTAAAGTCTAATAAATTTTAACAGAGCCCAAAGGGACAGGTACCTATCATAGCTCACAAGATTTATTTTCCACCGGGATTCACCACCGGGATTCAAAACCATAACCTCTTACTCGTGCCTTTCATCCCCTACCATCACACCACACAGTCACTTGTGACCAACTATACGGTGCTGTCTATTTATACTAATATGTACGAATGTTGTAATCAATATTTGAACTCATAAATAAACTTCAATAAGAAAAACTTTTAACTACAAAGTTTTAGATTAGGCGAGCACTACAACTTTGGTATAAAATATTTCTCCATCCAAGGTCATTTTAAAAATTCAAAATCTAAGACTTAATTTATATATTTGGAACCCTAAAATGATCTCACACAAAAAGTTTATCAATTAAAAAGTTTTAGATCTCGTCGAGCTCTACAATTTTGATATAAATTTTGTCTTCATCCTACTTCATTTAAAAAGGATATGAATTTATTTATGCTGTAGCTATTTTTAAGGACAGTTGACTTAGTCAACCGCCCTTGAAAATCGACTTTTAGGCACGGTGGACTTAACAAAACCGTCTCTCGAAATCACTTATTTTCAGAGACAGTTGACATAAGCAGCTGTCCTTGAAAATCGTACTTCAGGGGCGGTTTTCTTAATAGAACCGCCCCAAGAAATATAAATGTTTCTAGGGGCGGTTTTCTTATCGGAACCGCCCTAAAAATTGATTTTCAGCAATGGTTGTGTAGCTACAGTGCATACCGTGAAGGTTAGAGACGGCGTGCTAAGAAAACCGCTTCTATTAGAAAAGGGATGCATCTGTAAAAAATCATTTCTGTACTAGTGTTGGATGAGTGTGCTCGGGATGGAACGGAGGAGGGAGGAGGACGTGGGCTTTTGTAATGTGCAGATATCGCTGTCGGCTCATGCCTAAAGCCGGCAGCGATAATGACCCCAATCATTTTTGAATTTTCAAGTTAAAAACGAGCAGTGATAATTACTGCCAGTTTTAAAGCAACCGGCAGTGATGGGCGAGGTCAGTTCTATAATAGTGGCTGAAAAAGGGATGAGCTATGGTTTTCACGAAAGAGAATGACTAGTGGGCCACTAAAAATACTCTTCACGTGAGTGGGCTAGACCGAGCTTACCAAACCTAAAACGGGGTACTAATACTGATTGTTTGACTATTATGTGCTTTTACCGACCCATTATTCAAGGGGAACAGCTAAACATATGTACGGACCGATTTAGAGTCGGTACAACTAGAAATTGCAACCGATGTTTGATAGAAATTTATACCGACCATTGTTGACTGTTAATATTCTGTTTTAACGATTGTTGTCAAAGGCTATAGTTGGTTGTGGTATAGTGAAAAAAGTCATGCAGTGAGCATAGGTCTGGAAGCTGTTTAGTCTAGCAGCTATGTGACGTCTGCGAGTCCGAAATAAAAGAAGGCCGGAAGAAGGATTACCGTGTGTTTGGTTAAAGGGTTGGAGTGGGTTGGACCCAGTTCTAGATGTGTTTGGTTTTGGACCGATAGGTTGAGTACATCCCGCGAGGGTAATATTCCCGCCTCCAGATGCGGCTTCATCCTATTCCTCCAAATCGACCAGACCGTGCGGACCCAGATGAGCGCACGTGCGGAGGGAGAAGTAGCGCGTGCGAGCGCAGGTGGAAGCTGCATGCACAGGTGGAGGGAGGATGCGTCGCATGCGTGCGAGAGCCGCATGAGTAGGCGGTGGGAGGATGCAGAGGAGCAATGCGTGAGCGCAGATGGAAGCCGCATGCGGGTGGGCTATGACGTGGCTAGGGTAGCCGTAGTAAGGGCGGGCAGCGGTACGGCCGAGATGCATCAGGCGAGTGCACGGCGGGGCGGACCAGCGGGCAGGCAGCGAAGCAAGAGCGGAAGCCGTAGGCGAGTATGCACGTTGCGGACGTGCGAAGAGCCATGAGCGCGCATGAAGGAAGAAGGGGAAAGAGGCTGCCAAACGAGCCCCACATGTCAATGACACAACCCAGTTTCAGATATTCTTCCAACCAAGCAGAAAACTTAAATGGATCCAACCTTGTCAACCAAATAAGGAATAGGTTGAACCCAACCGATAAAACTAGGACAGGTTCAACCCAATCCACATCGTTCCAAACACATCTTGACCCATTACAGAACTTGGAATACCTAAGAGGACAAATTAGTAAACCCTTCTTCATGGACCATGTGCGTGCATAGACCACGGAGCACACGGCCACACCGGGCACATCAGATGGGAGAGGGGGAGTGGCTTGGTTGATTGATTGCTTCAGAGCGCTTGCAGCATGACACTTCCTGCCTGTAGCCGCTCGATCACCACGATCGGATCCATGACGATCCGGCGACGGCGAGGCCTTAGATGTGCAGGTACAGGTTTTTAGTAGACGACTCAGATGTTCGTTGGTGGGTTTGCTGAACCAGCATCTAGTCAGGGAGCGAACCTACTCACCCAGTTTTCCATTGGCTTTAGAAAAGTTCTTGTCAGAACAAAGACAAATTTTCTTCTCGCTGCTTTTCAAGGACAGGCTAAGTACCAGAGAACTACTGAAAAGATGAAATATGGAGCTTCCCAACTACACTTGGTACTCTGTGAAGAAAATGCGGAAGAAACAACTTATCACTTATTCATGGCTGTCAGTTTACGTCAGAATGTTGGGGAACTATACCGTTACATACTCAAACACATCTTGACCCATTACAGAACTTGGAATACCTAAGAGGACAAATTAATAAACCCTTCTTCATGGAAGTTGTTGTGCTAATGAGGTGGGCAATATGGATGAGTAGGAAGTTGTTGACCATGACGATCTGAACGAGCAATGCCCAGATTACAAGAAATCCGACGAAATCAAAAACACCACTGGGCGATTCTGTCCGAATCACCCTGGGGCTCGGGGGCTACTGTCGGGGACCTAATACCGGGGTATCCAAGGAGGTGGAACTAATAACCATTGAACGTTAAAAACTCCCGGACCCGAATGACGGGAGTTTGGTTCCGCCTCGCCCGACGCCCGTGGGCCAGCTCCGCCTCGCCTAAGGGCTAAGGACTAGACTCCGCCTCGCCCGACGCTCGTGGGTCAGCTCCGCCTCGCCCGAGGGCTAAGGGCTAGACTCCGCCTCGCCCGACGCCCGTGGGCTAGCTCCGCCTCGCCCGAAGGCTAAGGGCTAGACTCCGCCTTGCCCGACGCCCGTGGGCCAGCTCCGCCTCGCCCAAGGGCTAAGGGCTAGACTCCGCCTCGCCCGACGGATAAAAGACTGGCTCCGCCTCTCCTGACAACCACTCCCCGCTCCCTCATGATGATAGGTACAGGGTAAGACAAGACGTTCGGGTCAACCGCGGCATCAAGGACCATACCTTGCACCCCTGCAGGAAAGTACCATCAGGGCGTGACGGGACGGGCGCTTAGACCCTTCCAGGCGTGGCAGAGCCTGAATAGTGTTGCGGGCACGTGCTCTTCGCCCTACAGTGTTGTAAGCGCCGCCTTCAGCCTCCGGGCGAAGATCCCGACACGGACATACGACAACCACTACGTTCCAAGCAGGGACTCCCGTCTTCTATAGTGACAAACGAGCCGTCGCCGCACCATCCGCTCCCCACGGGGTCGGAGATCAACAACCCCGTCCAACACGCCGCCCGCAGGGGCGGGACGGGACGCACCCACTTGCTAAAAGGGGCCAGGGCATGGCCTAACAAGCACACCGCTTCTGACATGGTCTGCCATGTCAGACAGGGCAGGCGCGGGAAAAAAGGAGGACCTGGCACCTTCGAAGGACCTTCTATACCCTTGGTATTTTCTCCTTTCTCCCATCTGTAGCCCCTGCTCCCCCCTTGGTCTATAAAAGGGAGGGCAGGGCTCCCCACTAGAGGGACCGACTTTTTTCAGACAACACAACACACTTCACACACAGTCAAGCTGCTACCAGGCTCTTGACATCCTTTCGACCCTTCCATCAGAGACTTGGGACCAGTCCCTCTCTCGACCGTTTGTACCCCTACTACGAACCGTTTTTCGGTGCTAACAACACGAGCAGCAACAGACTGGACGTAGGGACATTCAGCCCGAACCAATATAAATCTTGTGTCCTTTAACGCACCATCCGAGCCTAACGCGCATAAATATAAATTTACTTGCTGGTGCTTATTCGAAACACCGACAAGCGGACAGGCAGCGACGCAAGCGCGGAAGCCGCAGGCGAGTATGCACGCTGTGGCCGTACGAAGAGCCGCGAGCGCGCATGGAGGAAGAAGGGGAAAGAGGCTGCCAAACGAGCCCCACATGTCAATGACACAACCCAGTTCCATATATTCTTCCAACCAAACAGAAAACTTAAATGGATCCAACCTTGTCAACGGTTCAACCCAACCGATAAAACTAGGACAGGTTCAACCCAATCCACATCGTTCCAAAAACAAACACACGCTTAGTGTGCCATGTGCGTGCATAGACCACGGAGCACACGGTCACCAATCACAGTCATAGGTTTCAACCCGAGTTGCGGCACCGGGCACATCAGATGGGAGAGGGGGAGTGGCTTGGTTGATTGATTGATTGCTTCAGAGCGCTTGCAGCATGACACTTCCCGCCTGTAGCCGCTCGATCACCACGATCGTATCCATGACGATCCGGCAACGGCGAGGCCTTAGATGTGCAGGTACAGGTTTTTAGTAGACGACTCAGATGTTCGTTGGTGGGTTTGCTGAACCAGCATCTAGTCAGGGAGCGAACCTACTCACCCAGTTTTCCATTGGATTTAGAAAAGTTCTTGTCAGAACAAAGACAAATTTTCTTCTCGCTGCTTTTGAAGGACAGGCTAAGTACCAGAGATCTACTGAAAAGATGAAATATGGAGCTTCCCAACTACACTTGGTACAATGTGAAGAAAATGCGGAAGAAACAACCTATCACTTATTCATGTCTGTCAGTTTACGTCAGAATGTTGGGGAACTATACCGTTACATACTCAAACACATCTTGACCCATTACAGAACTTGGAATACCTATAGAGGACAAATTAATAAACCCTTCTTCATGGAAGTTGTTGTGCTAATGAGCTGGGCAATATGGATGAGTAGGAATAAAAAGATCTTCAACAATACAGCAGCGACAATCCAACGATGCAAAGCAATTTTCAGACATCAAGTTTCTTCACTGCTCTGGCGTGCGAAGAAGAAATACTTTCCTAGGTTCAGGAATGGCTGCAGAATCTAGTCTAGACTTCCTCTCGCCTCTTGTGTACCTTCTCCTCTTTTTTTCTTTTGTTTCTTTGTTTTTTGAGAGATCTCTTCTTGTACCGTCAGCAAATAACTTTTTCCATTGATGATTTATTGCAGTAGGGGTACTCACCCCTCCTCTCTTTCTTGAAAAAAGAAGTGTCGCAGTGGAACCCGTTGCGGCTCCAATGTGGTAGGTTGCACTTTTGCTTTGAACTTCCTCGAAGCGCAATTAATTTGCATTGTCGTCCGTTGATGCACTTCGTTTTGGCCATGGGGTCGCCATGTAGCTTCAGTTCAGACCGCAGCACGGTAAGGTCCACGCGCGCGCCCATTGGCTTGAAGAAAACGTCCTCTGGCCTGATTAGGGAGGCGGGGTCGTAGCTCCGGACGCAGTCTGGATGCCTTGGTAACTAAACCTTCTCCAGCTTGCCGACGCCAAGCAGTCCGAGAACCGACACCCTGCCGCCGCACCGTTTTAAGATAATAATGAAATAAACATCCGGCTTCATCCTCGCTCAAAGGTGTGGAATCAGACCAAATTATCACAAAAGGTTCTCACACTTACGTTTAAAGCAGACTAAAAAAAGACAGAAAATCAACTCGCAATACTAGATATAATGGACCATCCATAAGAGAAAAAAATGCCAAAGCCGATGTCTCCAGAGTCTGACAGGCTTTGTAGATACATTCTTTCTTTTCTTCACTTTGCTGCAACTGGAAAAAAAAAAAAACCGGAACCACCCCTGCCGCCCCACCGTGGCCGCCGCGTAGGCTCTTTCTTATGGTCTGGCCGCGCGCCCGGAGGAAATATCTTGCCATTATTTGCGCCCAAACGACATCCATTATTGGGACTCTGTCAAAGCAACCACGTACTGCCAGCACGCCACCAGCTAGGGCTTGCAGCTCGTGACCTCGTCGCGTGCCTGCCAGTTAGCGTCACTTCTGCCATTTCATTTCTGCAGTTATCCTACTGGGGATTCATACCATACCAACCACACCAGCGCCCCGCATCGCAGGCTTCTGGTATGGACCGGGCGGCCGTAGTGCGCCCCGAAGCGTACTAGCTGCAGCAGAGTAGTAGTAGCTAGCATACAAAAGGCATGTAAAGGGTGCAACGCCATAATGTAGTCAGCGTACTTGGACGCATTATTGAAGCAATGAATCATCTGCCCATGATCAGCCACACATACATATACATACAAAAAGAAGTATCTGAATGCACCAACAACTTTTTTTCGTGGCCAGAGTTGATGTGATCGTTACAACACGTTAGGGACCGATTATGAATCCGGTACACCGCACTACGCACATGCTCCAAAGATGAGACCCATACCGAACAAGCTAGCCACATGCTCCCTCCGTGCTATAAAAATAGTCGCTAGATGATTACTTGGCAAATTTTCTTAAGTTTGACCAGATTTATAGAAAAAAAACTATTAACAATATTTGTATCTACAAACATGTTTGTTTCTTTGTTATGAAATACTAGTCTATCAACAGCACGGGTTAAAATTTTAGAAGATATAAGTATTAATTATTGTTTAATACATCTGATTAATAAAATGTTAATTACATTAAATATTTTTCTCTTTGTTTATTTTCTAACATAATATACATAATTCATACTATGTAGTCTATATCTAATTATCATAAACTTATTAATTACTATGTTTTCAACGGACTAATCTATTTGTTTTTTCATCCATGTTCATATTTTCTTTTGTATGACACCTCTATACATTCTAAATGTGCAATTAGTTTGAAACCATACTATTAATTATGGTGGCTCTTGTTTCATCACATATCTTATGAAGTCATGAATCCGAATTTGATTTTTCAAAATTTATTCTTGTTTACTACTACAATTTTTTCTCTCCTCAAGTTAAGTTGAAACTCTTGTATTTATTGTATCTTTTATTAACTCTCATTTTTAACTTTCTTAAAATAAGAATTTTCGGTCATAGAGTACATTCTTAAATACCACGATAGCATAAGCCATCATTTGAAATATGTATCATGTGTCTTAAGATAAGTAATAGAGCTTGAAGTTAGAACTTAGATGAGGGTAGCAATGCTAACCTCAAGAGAATTTTAATACTTAAGCCTAATAATGATCTTGTTCAACATTTTTTTAAAGGGCTAGAAAAATACAGCCACCAGTTGTGTCTTTCACACTTCTCAAAATGATTGAATTTTTTTACCAAAAAATTGTATGTGCAGATATGGTTATACTATCAATATAATCTTGCCAAAAAATTTAGATAAAATGTATAAATATATCTAAAACAACAACCTAAATAAATTATATGCCATGGTTACTAATATGGTTTTAAAAATTTGATTAGTATCATTAGTATATGAGTTGTTAGGGAAATATTTTTTATGTGATGAAACAAAACATATATATTTATTGCTCATACATGCTGGCACAACATGTATGTTTACTTTAATCAAATCTTACATTATTAATATGGATATTGGTGGATAATGTAGAAACATATATATGTTTATGGTTATCTAATTCAGATGTAGATTTGTGGGTGTATTTAATTTTTATAACAATGAGATGAACATTGAGTTATGTAAATTATCGATTATAGTAGGAGGACGTGGGTAATTAGATACAATTTAGGTCTACATTAGATAATGTTTTTTAATGCCATAGGTAGGTAATAAGTCATAGGTTACTTTTATATGTTTTACTCGATAGCAGAGGTGGATAGTTATTTAGAAAGTAGAATAGATCCAACAGCTATTATTATCAATCGTGTTTAGGTTTTAGCAAATTGACGGTTAGATGTTCCGATTTTTAAGAGATTTTCTAGGTATCTTTTATTTTACTATCGGGTCTTGTCACGATTAACGTGCGGGATCCATTAGGGACCTTTAGTTAGAATTTTTAGTATATATAACTCTTGTAGGCTTGTTGCATCCTTTGTGTGACATCATAAATCTATAGTTTATCTTTTTAACTTTTAATCAAGTTGTTGCATTTTTCATATGATAAGTAGAAATTCTAGTGTTCTTTATATTTTATTCAAAAAATTATTTTTTTAAAAAGTATCTATGTCCTAGTAGTATTGTTTTCCACATGTTAATTTGAAACTCGGTATGAACCAGGAATATTAATATTTTAAAAATATTTGACTTCCGTGGAGTGAGCGAAGTGAGAATGTCACTTTCTACGAGACAATGAACATTGTATAATTTACTCCTATATATGGAGAGCCATGCCATCAATGCAGCACCAATGGCTGCCAATAGGCATAGGGGACTCTGTAGCATGTGTGTCATCGTGCCTAAAATACTGATATTAATTCCGTTCGGCTCGCTGAAACTTGACTGAAACTGACTGAAAAATACTATTCTGGCTGAATTGTTGTGAGAGAAAAACACTGTTCCGACTAAAAAAATAAACTAATTAGTGCGGATTACAGGTTAGGCCGAACGGGACCATTATGAGTTTCCGGAAAAGGAAGCTGAGCAAACTGCGGTGAATGCTGTCGTCGTACTACTATACCACATCAAGACCGTGACCACAGGCCGTTTGATGGTTGAGTAACGAGGCCACACGTCGACAATCTAGCAACCGTTTCAGAAGAATGCATGACTCGATCTCAACCGGACACAAATAAGCGCATGCAGCGCCGTCAAGCACAGAGAGACTTTCTTCGCTCGCTCGCTCGGCACGGCAGTATCTATATATCCCTCAGTACGTCTCCCCTGCGTGCTCCAACACCATCCCCTCTCCGTCTCTCCCCAACTAACTGCTGCTGTGTTCATCTCTTCTCTCCAAAAGTAGCTAGGCTGGCCATCTCCGGCGAAGGTGGTGGATCGCATCGCAGGTGAGAGCGAGCACCATATGACCATACACTCTACCTCCCCGGCCACTTCCTTCTCTCTGCCTCTGCTTCTTCGTGTGTTTGGACTTTGAACAGCCAGCAAGCAAGCGTTGGAAACCACTTACATTACCCGTGCGGTGGGCGCTTCCCTATGGTGTTGATCTATGATTGGGCGGGTGGGGGCGTCGGGATGAACACTACGTAAAAAACGATTTTTAGCAACGGTTTGATTTTTTTGTAGGGGCGGCTGGTGATGGAGCCGCCCATACAGTGGCGTGCTCGGGTGCCCAGACACCAGCCGCCCCTAGAAATGGAACAACAGGGGTGGCTGGTGATACGAGCCGGCCCTATAAATCGATTTGTAGGGGCGGCCTGGGAACCACCCCTACAAATGCATGATTTGTAGAGACCCTTGCATAGGGGCGGCTGGGCAAACCGACCCTACAAAGGGTTACCAGCCGCCCCTAGAAATGCTTTTTGTAGTAGTGGAATCTGGGCGTGGCGGGAGCGCCCGACCCTGACTTTAAAAAAAAATCGGTTTTCTTGGCCGGTTTGAAATCAGCAGTGATGAAGATGAGCATCAACGGCCACTTTCACTGCCAAAACACAAAGATGGTGATGGGGCCTCTCTACCCGTTGGAGTGAAGATTTTGGCATAGTGATGGTCCGTACAATGAAAAGGGGTAATCGCGCTTGCTCCAAAAGAAAGTCTATCTTTAGTTCATCGTGCATGTGCACCCCTCAGTTGTTTTTTCTCCTTTTTCAAAGTAAAAGAAATAACCCGTTTTTGGCTTCTTCATAATCGATTGCAAGAAGGTGTAACTACAATCTTGAACCACGATCACTTAGGGCATGTTGGTTCTGAGCAACACGTGGAAATGATAAAATAAAAATATTCAAAAATCTGTGTTTAATCCAAGATGGTAATAAAATTCCTCAACTAAGTAACCTTTGTCCATGGCTCTAGCTTCCCGAATATAGAGCTATGGTTGACCGGGTCTAGAAACTCTTGGAACTAGACCTGTACCGATGACCTTAGTAGTGACTAGTGACTACATATTCTTGTTCTCGTTATAAAAATAAAAACTTATAAAATTTATTTTCGTGGAGCATTAATATAAATTGAAGTGAATTGTCATTATTATTGTGATGTGATTTGTTAAATGAGTATTTTCCATTTTTCATAAGCTATTAAAATAAATATTTATCCTAATGTATACATGTTTACTTGGTATACATGGTGAACATAACATTATGGCTTTTTAATTTCATAGTTGTAGAAATCTATAATTTAGAAATATATATATGTACCATACTTTATGAATGTTAATTTATTTTCTATACTAACATATATTAGTATTTACATGTATATTTTAGAGATATTTTTGTTTACTTCTTATAACGACCGAGGGACATACAAATATTTATCATTCATAATGACACATATGAGTAGGTTGAATGCAAACTTAGGAGGTCATTTTGCATTATCTTTTATAATGACAAGGATGGATAACTTATAAAAACATTAGGGGTATTTTAATTCATCTTTCGTAATAGAAGATGTCAATTTAGATACAATGTTAGAGGGTTATTTGAATTATCTTTCATAATAACAAACGTGGGTAATTTATATACAAATTTAGGAGGTTATTCTAAATGATCTTGTGTAATGACAGAAGTGGGTAATTTAGATACAAAATTAGAGGGTCACTTTTTGTATTTTTCATATTGACAACAATAGGTAATTTTTATTCTAAATTCAATAGATCCAATGGCTATTATCGGTTATGATGATTCAAGTCTACCAAATTAAAGGTCAGATGTTTCTGAATATCGTGAGAATTTCTATGGATTATCTTTTTCCTAGTGTGTATGCGAGAATTAATACGGTGCCTCCGCTGGGGTCGTTAATTAGTAATTGTAAGATAAGATGTATATATGTGCCTCCATATTATTTCAATTTCAGCATGATACAAAATACTCCTTGTTTATATAACCTTGATATTTTGTCAATGAGCAGGGCAATCATGGCTGGTGGGAATTCAACTGGAGACCACTGCTCCTATGATGCACTCAAACAGTGCTCCTCTCGGATTATATGCGACGGCCAATCTCTGTCCTTGTTCCACAAGAGCTTGAGACACAGGTTGTGGCTTGTGAATGCTCTGTTGGTCGCCAGCGCCATCATGGCGGGAGTCATAGTCGGGATAGGCGTCTTTGGCCAACGTTACCGCTACCACCGCCTCACCAGGTTCATCTTTGTTGGAGCCACTACCTTGTTCTTGCCTCTCATGTCCACCGTTGTCCCCTTGGTTGCTGGATCAAACGACTATGTCACAGACACAGAGGAGGGGCGGTTGGCTGCAAAGTGCGAACCAGAATTTCAATCTACCATGGTCATAATATGGGCATCCCTTGTTCAGATAATCATGATCAACACCAGTGCAATAGTCGCTGTTGATGACAGTTTACCTTGGTATCACCTATCTGATCAATACTGCCGTTGGTGGCAGAATTCAAAGCAGAGAAGACCTCGAATTTGTTCTGATTATTACTGGAATTGAAGGGATACCTTTTGCTCTCACATGTGCCAAAATGGTGTTCAAATATTATGCATTTGAAAAGGCACGGCGATCCTTTGCTCTCGGAAACAATCCTCATCTTATTTTTGCCTACATGCAGCAACCACCACCGGTACAAGCAGGGACAAGTCACCGTAGAGAATCAGCAGTAGTAACTGATGAGGATGCTTCTCCACCTCCACTACTGGTTATGGGAGAGGGGAAAAGATACATGGAGAAGCAGTCTCATGGGTATGTATGGAAGGCTGACTCAGGCACAGCTGTGCATGGAAAAGATGGCCTGGTAACCATTGATAGTGTTTGGAAGATGACAGCCTGCTTCTTTCCATTCTCAACACTGCAACGACTACAAGACTTATGCTTGTCCTTTGCATTCTTCAAGTTGTTGCGGTGCCGGTTTGCAAGGTACAATGTCAACACTGCTAATGCCTCGATTGACATGTTCACTTTTTTCTGGAGGTTGCTCCTCAAGGATGGAGACCACAACAGGGTGTTTCAGGTGATTTCGGATGAGATTTCTTTTGTTCATGACTATTATTACACATCCATTCCGATCTCCTATTCCAAGTGCTGGTTGCCCATCGTGGGTATCTTTATTTCACTCTTGAGCATAGCTTATTGCATCTTGGCTGCAATGTGGTTCAACTACCTTTTAGTTGAAAATACTAGTTCCGTACCTCAGATTTGGTGTGGCATCAGTTGCACTGAAAATCAATTGCAAACACAAGTGGACCCAAGAGGGTATGGAAGCTGGCTCTTTGTTCTCGTGCCACTATTTTTCCCCTACATCTGCTCTAACTGGACCAAAGTAGCCCTCGTGTGTCGCCTCCTAAACTGTGCCTCCTCCTCCTCCTCGAAGCATTCTCTTTGCATCCAGAAATGTGCTGGCGTTTTGCTCCGCTACAGATGCAAGTTATTGAGGACGCAATGGGATGAGAAAATTGGCCAGTGCTCAGTATTGATGCTTCAGCCAAGAGCAACCCCGCTTGGTCTTCTCTGTCATCTTTTCCCCTTTTTACCAGACCAGAACAGGAAGGTCAGGGTGCCAGCAGCAGTGAAGGTTAGCATCATCCAAGCGCTAAGAAGAACTAGAGATGATGGAGGACAGCTGAGCAATGGAGCAGCATGTCTCCACCGTCGCCGAGACCAGGTTGGTGAAAGCTTCAACTGGGCTTGCAGCAACAAGAGTACATCTTATACCATACTCACATGGCACATCGCCACAAGCATACTTGAGGTCGGGTACCCACACCTGCAGCATGTTCAAAAACAGGATTCCTTGCCACTTTCCAACACTGATTACAAGATGGTTGCCACCCACCTATCATGGTACTGTGCGTACCTCATGACATGGTGCCCTGAGCTGCTTCCTGACGACCATGAATGGAGCAGGAGCCTGTACGAGGATGTCAAGAAGGACGCTCGGCGTGTCCTTGCCAGCTGCGCAGCAGGAGACTCAACGACGCCAGAATTGGTCGAATTGTTGAGTGCAGAAGCGAAGCATCAAGTAGTCAAGGACGGCGTGAGGCTGGGAAAGCAATTGGCGGAGCTGGTGCTCGAAGGTGGTGATGACACCGTGTGGAGGTTATTGGCTGAATTCTGGTCGGAGATGATGCTGTATGTCGCACCGTCCGACAACCTCAAAGGGCACAAGGAGGCAATCGCCAGGGGCGGCGAGCTGATAACACTGTTCTGGGTGCTGCTCTTCCATGCCGGGATCATCAGCAGGCCAGGCGAGGTCGACCGCAATGCTGCTACTTCTGCTGCCGGTGTGGTTTAATGGAGTCTTCTCCTATTATTACTGACGCATGCTTTAATTCTTCAGTTTTCTTCTTGTTTTGGATTCTTCAGATCGTGGTGTGCTGTGTGGACGTGTTTCTGTATGCTAAGTGCATTTGAGTTGTCCCTTTTCTGAATGATGTTGTTGACCGCTGCTGATGTGATCTGTGTATCTCATGGTACTCTTGTCTTGCGTATCAATTCTAATAACTAGTCTGTTTGGTGTCCTGCCTGTAATAATATTATTGTAATAAAGACTCTTAAGATTCACTAATAATTCAGATACAAATTGTTTACTGTCTCCACGCGTACTGTGTGATGATCCATGTATGTGTAGGCTTTGGTACAGATGACTTGCATGGTAGAATAACCTTTGATGAGTAAGTGCCAAAGAAAATTTCAAAGCTGCTTGCATCTGGATGTTGGTTTAGTTTTTTCATCTGGATTTTGTAGCCAATTAAATCATGAGGCCACCATGCCCATGACAGTGATGGCTCATGCCTATATTTATCTGTTTCCTATGGGCCAATTGCCGCCGCTTCCATTGCATGACCAAGCAAATATTGTCTCGGGCATCTCCTTGTCCTAATGGGCCAACAGAGAACACGCTCGCAAATTCGGAAAAACAATCCCTTTAATTCCTTGAACTATTGCCATAGTCTAATTTCTTTTTCAAACTTCACAAATGGACATCGTACCCCATCAACTCTTAAAAAACGTTTCAATTACTTCCCTGCTCCATTAGAATTGCTTCTCAGGAGGACAGTTTGGTACTTTTTTGGTTCTAAAAATATGATAAGGTTTTTTAACCATGAAAAATACCTCTAAGCTTCTAAAAATTTTGAGAGAAATCTTTTTGTAAGATCTGCCTGACCACACACCATCACATCATCATTCGTCAGTTTCATATTTTAACGGCCGGCATTGCCAATAATTTTTTCAAAGCTTTATCTGATCATGGCCGGAGCGTTTGTGATACTTGGCTTATTCAGAGTCACACCTGCAAAGATCTACATGCACCAATTGGCCGGTATGATTGGGGCAAAAGAAAAATCCACATGCTACTACCAAAAGCCCTTCAGTACTAAAGCCATATGTGAAGATCCAGTCACTAGATCGAACTAAAAGGTAGAAGTGTGTGAAAACCAGTGAATAAATCAAGTCAAAAAGTTCCAAAAAAATGAAGTAAAAAAGATGAAGTGTGCAAAAAACAATACATACACTAGATGGTATGACGCCGAGGAAAGTGCACGAGCCGAACGATCCGGTGGTACATAGACAGTCAACAATCTCAGGGAATATTCCCACCGAATTGTCTGTCAGGCAGTTCATCACCGGTTTTGGATCATCCAATGGCCATTAGCTAGGTTGGCAACTATTGTAGTGAAGACACTGCATGATTTGACAATATGAAGTAGACACCATTTAAATAATTAATAGATCATCCAGCGACGTCCAAGCATGACACTATGAAAAAAAATGTCTAGCTTCATCTCTCTTCCTGGATTTTAATTTATTTGCACTCCCTAATATCATACATCATCACTAAATAGCACTAATATTGTTGTAACATGGCCACCGCGAGTGGCGGAGACCTACGCAGTCAGCAGGTTACGAGGGCATCTCCGACCTGTTACCAAAACGGGGGTGGTGCTCCCACGCCTCCAAACCCGGGAAAGGGAACGGTTTGTTAGATTGAGCTTGTATGTTGCGGACGACGGCCCTGGCGCGGTCTCCGCCCGGCCGGTTCGCAGGCGTCTCTGACCGATGGGACGGAGGCCGCTCCGCCAGGAGACTAATTAAATGCCAACATTGTTTGGGTATGTGCAGGTAACCAGATGAGGGCGCTCATGGACTGCGCGGGTGCTTCAGCATGGTCTCTGCCCGTCGGGGCGAAGACCCAAGCAGGAGATCGACGATCCTAGGATGCCGGAGGCCTACGGCTTCGGCACTCCTAGAGGCGGAGGCCCGAAGGCTCGTCGTCGGATCCTGAGGCCGGATAGAGCGGAGACCTACGGCGGAGGCCCTAAAGCCCATCGCTGAGTCCTGAGGCCCGATGGGCCGGTTGATCATGCAGGCCCAATACCAGATAGCGGCGTGGCGAGATTACCCCCGAGACGGAAGGTGAGTAGAGGAATATCCCAAGAATGTACTATAGCAGTTGAGGGATACTACTGTAAACTTTGTGAACGCGGTAGTTGAGCCCTATAAATAGGGAACGCTTGTAACAGTAAAAGGGTGGTTGGTGAATGAATCAATGAAACCATATCTTTTCGTGCCATTTCCTTACTCGCTCATCCATCGCGCCTGTTTCCCGTGCCTCCGCCGGGAGGTGCGGTGTAGCAGGCGGAGGCCTCTACCTCCTCCACACTGTCTGAGACCGCCAGTTTCAACATTGGCGCCCACCGTGGTTTGGCCAAGGCAAACCAACGATGGCAGGGAAAAGAAAAACCACCACCAGAGCAGCAGCGACCACGGGTCAGCGAGGAAGGCCTAGGCGCAACACTCGTAGCACCTACGCAACCTCGCCAGTGGAGGATGACACAAGAGCAGATGCCCAGGGTCAACCACCGGAACCCCAAGATCCAGAGATTCAAGATCCGGAGGCCCAACCAAACTCAGCCACAACAACCGAGCAAGAACTGCAATAGCTGCAAGCACAGTTGCAAAGAGCGCAACAAGAGAGGGACAGAATGGCAGCAGCATTCGCAGCTAATCAGCAAGCTATTCAAGCGTCAGCACAAGCAGTAGAAATAAGACAACAGTTGGCAGTCCTACATGCTGAGATGCTAAGTATGCAGCATGCAGTACCAGCGTTAACCTCCGCAATCCCAGCCTCCGCAGCAACACCAACTGCAACCACGCTACAAGGCCTTACGCCAGTGATCAGCCAGCCCACGATGCCATCTCAGGTGATGCGGAGGCCTATCGATCCCAAGTCCCCACTCTCTGAAGGCATACAACAGTCGCCATGGCCAACATCGTACAAGCCAATCACACTACCAAAGTTCAACAGAAAGACAGACCCCCATCAGTTCATTATGAGTTATGAGGCAGCAGTAGCCTCCACCGGCGGAGACGACGTCGTCCTAGCAAAGTCATTTGTTATTGCTGCCGAAGGTGACGCGCTGGCTTGGTATTCCATGCTCAAACCTAGCACAGTCTATTCCTAGGAAAATCTCCGAGATAAGATATTGGCAAACTTCAAGGGGCTAGCAGCACAGTCGCTGACATCCACAGATCTGTTCCAATGCAGACAAATGCAGGGAGAGACACTACACGACTACTTTCAGAAATTCGTGCAACTAAAGGCGAAGGCACCAGACGTCCCAAAAGAGATCGCCATTGAAGCAGCGATCAAAGGACTCCGAATTGGGCCGTTCGCAGCACACCTAGCAAGAAAGAAACCAACTTCCATACAACAGTTGTACGACGAGTTCGAGAAGTACTGCAGATCAGACAATGACCTCCGAAAAAGGCTGGAGGAGCAGGGTCAAAACAGACAGCAAAACAATAGCAAAACCTCATAGAAAAGCTATGCGAACCAGAATGCATCAAATCAGAAACCAGGCTAGGGGCAGGTGCTCAGTATCGAGGGTCAACCTCAACCTCAACCCGAACAAGGGCAACTGCCAGGGCTAGCAGGGCCGGAGACCCAGACCAGGAACCAAGGTAGGCAAGGCTACCAAGGCAAAAACTGGAACAAAAACCAAAGCCAGAAACAACGCAGGCCATATTGTGTTTTTCACGGCGAAAACGTAGGGCACAGCACCAAAGATTGTCTGGAGACAAAAGAAACACAGGAAAGGATGAAGAACAAGCAGACTACCCAACCTCCGACACAGCAGAGAGCAAGAGAGGTCAACACCACCTACACAACTGGCCACCAGCAGTACTGCCCAATGTACCCATCGCTAAATGTAACCCAAATACATCCCTCTATAATGGCCTCTGCCTATTACCCAAACTTCCTAGCAGCATGGCAGTCATCGCCTTCGCAGCAGCCTCCGGCGGGCAACTCGGGTCGGAGGCAAGCCTGACCTACATAAACCCAAAATCTCCCCATATAACCTATCTCGAAACAAACCCACCGGAACAAAACCAAATAAGGTTCGAGCCTCCGCCGCAACAGCACCACATGCAGCAACTGCCTCCGCCACCACCTTACAACCAACCACCAACACCAAAAAATGAGCCAAACCCAGAAAACCAAGTCAAACCTCATGGAGCACTGCCAACAATAGGCATGATATTGCCAATTGCCAGAGGATCATCAATGGAGTTTCAAACGAAAAAGCAGAAAAAGGATCACCTCCGCCTGGTAAACAATGTAGTAGTCCAAGGCTCGGCGAAACACATAGATTGGTCCAGAGTCCCAATCACCTTCACAGAAGAAGATCTCCAGCTAGAGAGCTACCCTCACGCAGACGCAATGGTGATCAAGACCAACATAGCAGCATGGGAGATAAGCAGAGTACTGATCGGCACTGGCAGTTCAGCAGATATCATCTTCGCAAATACCTTCGACCAAATGAAGCTCAGCAAAAATCAACTACAGCCCTTCGAATCCCCTTTAATAGGATTCGAAGGCAAGCAGATACAAGCATTAGGAAAAATCTCACTCCCAGTGTTGTTTGGAACCCAAGCAAATGCTAGAACCGAGTACATAACCTTCGACGTCATCGATCTATATTACCCATACAATGCCATCTTGGGCAGAGCTTTCACAACCAAATCCAACGCAGCCCTGCATATAGCCTACCTGTGCATGAAAATACCAGCACTCCATGGTATTATCACAGTCTAAGGCAGCCAGAAAGAAGCAAGAAACATAGAAAAAGCCATCTACAGAGCCCAAAGAAACATTAATGCAGTCGAGTCGGCAGACAAAGAACTAGAGCCTCCAGATATGCCCAGAGGAAAAACAGATATGGCAGATCAAGAAGAGACAAAGCTGATCCCTCTAGAAAAGGAGTTACCAGACAGAAAAGTAACAATCAGCTCACAATTGAGCAAGGCAGAGGAGGAAGAGCTCATGGAAACTCTAGTAAAAAACGAGGACATCTTCGCCTGGTTAGCCTCCGACCTCTAGGGAGTCAGCAGGGACATCATACAACACGAACTGGATATCAATGAAAACATGAGACCAAGAAAGCAGAAACAGAGAAAAATATCAGAGGACAGAATCCTGGCAGCAAAGGCGGAGGTGCAAAGATTGCTAGATGCAAAAGTGATCAGGGAAGTCAAGTATTCAGAATGGCTTGCAAACATAGTACTAGTACCCAAGAAGAATGGTAAAATGAGAATGTGCATAGATTTCACAGATCTGAATAAAGCTTGCAAAAAAGACCCTTTCCCATTGCCAAGAATAGATGCCTCCGTCGACAAGGCAGCCAGATGCCAGAGGTTCTCTCTCCTCGACTGTTTATCTGGGTATCACCAAATCTAGATAAAAAAAGAAGACGAAGACAAGACAAGTTTCACCACTCCATTCGGGACATATTGCTACACTAGAACGCCAGAGGGCCTCAAAAATGCCGAAGCAACCTTTGCCAGAATGACAAAGGAAGTTTTGGGCTCACAACTAGATAGAAACATCATAGCCTACGTCGACGACATAGTGGTCATGAGCAAGAACAAAAATGACCATGTCTCTGACTTGTAGGAGACCTTCGCCAACCTCAGGACAGCTGGCCTCTGCCTCAACCCAGAAAAATGTATATTTGGAGTCACAAAAGGGAAGATGCTCGGTTATATCATAAGCAGCGAAGGCATCAAAGCGAACCCGGACAAAACCAGAGCAATAATGACAATGGTAGAGCCCAAAAACAAGAAAGAAGTGCAAAAGCTGCCGGGAAGAATAGCAGCGCTCAACAGATTCATCTCAAAATCAGCAGAATGCAGCCTACCCTTCTTCCAAGCCCTAAGGGGTGGAGGCAACTTCGAATGGGGGTCCAAGCAGTCAGAGGCATTTCATAACTTGAAAGAGTATCTGGCAAACTCACTGATGGTCTCCGTCCCAGAATCAGATAGCCACCTATTGCTGTATGTGGCGGCCTCCGACCATGCAGTCAGCGCAGTCTTAGTTCACGAGCTGGAAAAAGAATCAGGCAAAACTCAAAAACCAGTTTATTTCATCTCAGAAGCACTGTCCAGAGCCAAGCTAAACTACACAGAGGTAGAGAAAGTTGCCTATGCAGTGTTGATGGCATCAAGAAAACTAAAGCATTATTTCCAAGCCCACGAAATCTCAGTCCCAACATCGTTGCCACTGCAAGACTTGCTCAGAAACAAAGAAGGCTCCAGCAGAATAGGCAAATGGGCCACAGAGCTATCACAGTTTGGTATCTCGTATGTCCCCAGAACAGCAATCAAATCACAAGCATTAGCCGATTTGTAGCAGATTGGACACCTCCGACAGAGCCCCAAATACAACCAACAACTCAAGGCTGGATAGCATTCACGGATGGAGCCTGGGGCCAAGCCGGAGCAGGAGCCTCCGCCGTCCTAACGGCACCCTCCGACGTCAGACTAAAATACGCAGCAAGGCTAGAGTTCAAATCAACAAACAACATAGTAGAATATGAAGGCCTGATCCTGGTGCTGAGCAAAGCAAAAGCCCTAGGGGCAAAAACATCGACAGTCAAAACAGATTCTCAAGTGGTCACTGGCCAAGTAGAGAAAGAATACATAGCAAGAGAGCCAGAACTTATCAAATACCTATCCGTTGTTAGAAATTTGGAGCGGAGATTCTAGGGCTTCACCCTGAAGCACATCCCAAGATCAAAAAATGCAGAGGCAGATGAATTGGCTAAGGCTACGGCAAACAACCTGCCACTGCCACCAAACACTTTTTACCAGATCTTGAAGTCTCTGGCAACTATGGAGACATCTAAAGCAGTAAAGCCCATACTACACCTGCAAAATGAAGATTGGAGAAAGGTGATATCAGAATTCCTAGAAGGCAAAACCACCGAAGAAGATGAAGCAAAAGCAGCAAGAATATAGGCCAGGGCAAGAAATTACACAATCATAGATGGTGTACTGTACAAGAAAGGAGTAGTCCAGCCTCTCCTCAAATGCATATCGCAGAGCGAAGGCATAGAGTTGCTTCAAGAAATACATTCAGGAATTTGTGGGTTGCACATTGGCTCTAGAGCTTTATTAGCAAAGGCAATAAGGCAAGGCTTTTATTGGCCAACACACATACAAGACGCAGAGCAGACAGTCAGAACATGCAAAGCATGCCAAACATTCTCTCCAGGACAGTCAAAACCATTATCGAAGACCCAGCTTATACCTCCAACATGGCCGCTACAAAGATGGGGTATGGACCTGGTTAGCCCATTACCACCATCCCAAGGAGGAAACAGATTCGCAGTAGTGGTAGTAGAATATTTTACAAGATGGATAGAGGCAAAGCCGCTGGCAAAGATAACCTCAGAAACTGTCAGAAAATTCTTCTGGCAAAACATCATTTGCAGATTCGGTGTACCGAGGATTTTGATAGTAGACAATGGAAAACAATTCGATTCAGAGAACTTCAAAGAATTCTGCAAAAGCATTGGGACAAAACTAGCCTTCGCCTCAGTATACCACCCAGAGTCCAATGGTGCTGTGGAAAGAGCAAACAGAATAGTGTTTTTAGTAATATCAAAAACATTGCTGGGCCTACGCAAAGGAAAAATGGGTAGATGAATTATCCAGAGTGATTTGGTCACACAATACATCTTTCTCAAGAACAACATGATTCACACCATTCAAACTGCTTTATGGAGAAGAGGCCATGATGCCGGAAGAAATCAAGCACGAAAGCCTCCACACAACGAGACAGCTAATGTTGCAAGATGAAGAATATGCAAAAGAAGCAATAGAAGCCATAAGAGTGGAAGCAGTAGAAAGCATTGCAAAATATCAGTCCCAAACCAAGAAGTGGAGAGACTCTCAGGTGGTAAGGAAAGACATAAAACACGGAGACCTCGTGCTCAGGAGAAAACCGAACGCACAACTTGTCGGTAAACTGCAACCGAAATGGGAAGGCCCATACACAGCAACGGCAGCAGGCCACCTTGGCTCTTTCTACTTGACCGACAGCGAAGGTGTCACGACAACCCACACCTGGAATATCGACAGCCTCCATAGATATTACATCTAGGCAGTGTACCAAAGGGCAACCTCCGCAAATAATAAGCGGAGGCCCCTCTGTTCATTTACCTTTCATTTTTTTCTTCTCTTTTCTTCAACCAAAAAAATGTAAAAGAGCCTGTACTCTTTTCCTCACAGGGGAACTCCAAGCGGAGGTGAGGTTTTTAACGAGGCAGGCTCAATGTAAAAATCCTCTACAAGTATAAAGAGGTAATCCCCCAAAGAATGCTTGAAAAGTCTGAAACCGAAAGCGGCCAGCTCTGGCGCCGCAATATTCGGTGAACAATAATAAGCACAAGTCCTTTCAAAGTGCCGGCCACAGGCATTGGCAATTTGAAATGACCTCTATGGCCAAACAGGCCTCCGATCCTTGACAAAGACCTGTCCAAATTTAGGCATCAAGGCAGAAATCAACTTGGCCAAACATGCCTTCGACCCTTGACAAAGACCTGTCCAAATTCAGGCATCAAGGTAGAAATCAACTTGGCCAAATAGGCCTCCGACCCTTGACGAAGACCTAACCAAATTTAGGCATCAAGGCAAAAACAACCTTGGCCAAACAGGCCTCCGACCTTGACAAAGACCTGAACAAATTCAGGCAGCAAGGCAAAAACAACCTTGGCCAAAACAGGCCTCCGAAATTAACAAAAAACCAACCCAAGCATCAGAGGCAACACCATTATGGCACCAGAATAGGAAGAAGGTCTCCGCCATCGAAAACATCAAAAGGAAGACAAGGTCTGACAAAACCCTGTCACTAAGGCACTAGGCCTATTTACTTCAAAAGATCTCAAAAGACACAAATAATACAACCAAGATATAGACCATTAAAGCCAAGATACGTTCCAACAAACAACGTACCAAAAATTTAACAACCAAAAGCCGCCACCCCACTATAAAACGGGTTCCCCCAACGCCCTTAAAACCTCAGTCAGCATAAGGCGCAAGGGGGGAAGAAGGCAGAGCATAAACACAAGCCACAGCAACAGCCATGGAGGCAGGGGTCTCCTTAGATATCTAAGTCGGCCATAGATATTGTACAAAAACTCGTAAAGTCGGAGGCACCAGTAGACGGTCGGAGGTAGTGGGAAAAGAGACAGGAACTATGGCACGGTGATGAACAGCGCAGGCTTGCGGAAGAAGGGGGATATCGCACGAAATCTCGTAACATCCCTCTGACGTCGGGGACCTAACCCGTCATCGCCACAAATGAAACATGTCCCACGGGTGTGCAGCGTCGGAGGCCCATACCACCAGACAGCTAAAACACCCAGCTAAAGAAATACCAAAAGTCTCCGCTGTCTGCACAAGCTGCGCCAAACCTCCTATCGGGTCAAACATCGATTCAGCAAGCCCTGCCAGGCGGACTTCAAGTATGCCTCCGCCGGTCAAAAAACTGCCAACACTTCTACCCTGGCCATCAAGCAAGCACAGAGAAGAAAAGAACATGGGGCAGAGGTCCTGGCCACCACCTCTGTATCGCGCACGTTCGCCTAAGCAAAGGCCCACGGTGTGCAAGCTCAGGACTAGACGAGATATGTAAACTAGCACAATAGACCTAAGCCCCCGCACAAACAATCAAGAAAGTGCACCTGTTTTGTATTCCATATAACATCAAGTAGCATTCTTACAGGACGCAAACTTACAATAAAATCCTAACTATTGTGGCGGAGGTCCACGCCAAGCAAGCGCGCGAGTAAACCCAGCGTGCTCGTCGTCTATGTCTAACTTAACTAACTCAAACACGTCGTGCGCAACGCTGTGCGGAAAAGCCGAACGCCAGTACTCCCAAAGCTCTCCGCTCATGTAAATACCGTTGTTGTAGAGATTCAAAGGCTCAACATCTTGCGCAGGCTCCAGATTCAAAACCTGCGCAAGTTTAAATTTTTTCACAAAATCATTCAGAACAAAAGAAACTTTATTCATAAGAGTCCAACCGGAATGCGATATACAAGTTAAAAGAACTAAATCCTACAAAGGGCCTAGACCTCTAGAGTCCCGGACGCTGTAGAAGTCCCAGGAGCGGAGCCCGCACCAAACACGGACGGAGACGGTGCCTGCGGCTTCCGAGCGTCACCACCTGCCGATCGTAGCGCTCTTCGGGGTGTTAGCAGAGGTGGAGGCATCACCCGCAGTCGCCGAACTAGGAATCGACGGAGGCCTGCTCGCCAGACCCTTCTGCGCCTCCTGTTAAAGCATAGACCACAATATCAGCTTCATAGAGCAATAAAAGCCTCCACAGCTTCGCAAGAAACAAGGAAAGGGAAGAACAGCGACAACAAATACTACAAATACCTTTGCCCTCTTCTCCTCCGCTAGCTTCCGGGCGGCAAGCCTCCCAAACGAAGCCCAAAAGTACCCAATGAAATTCCTCAAGCTTTTTCGCAAACCAGGAGAAGTCTCACCAAGCACCTCCGGACCCGGCAGCACCCCCCCGGAATACTCTCAGTATGCGTACACCCAGCCGCGCACTAGAAGCTTGGTGTAGTTTGTCACCCCCGCCAGCGCCCCGTAGTCCGTGCAGCCGTTCAGCAGATCAGGGAGCTTCACAAGGTGACGCTTTAGCTAGGAAGCGAGGGCGTAGACTGCTGTCTTCCTCCAAAGGAGCGGAGGTTTCACCACCGAACTCAGCGAGGGCGGCCCGGTACTGGCTAACGGTTGCAGCAAGAACCACCTTGACCGAGTCCAAACGCCTCATCGTCAAAGTCAGCTGCCCCTCCATCGCAACTACGGATTCCTTCTCAGAGGCCAGCTCTCGCCGGAGACCCTCGGCCAACTCGTTCGCCTTGCGGGCCTGCTCGGCAGCCTTGGCGAGATCGGCCCTCACCACCTCCGTTTCTTTTTCATTCTCCGTCAGTGAAAGACGAAGAGCTGCAAGGGAGTTGGTCAAACGCCCCTTTTCACCCTCCAGGCGCTCGTTCTCCTGCTTTGAGCACTTCAATCATAGAATCTTGGTCGGAGACCTCGCTGAGTGCAGCGCTCTTCCATAACAACGCCTAGTGTGATACCCCTACGATCAGAAAGAACAAGACCAAGGCGATCAGTAATAGAAATAAAACAAAACAAATATAAAGGCGAGCATACACCAAAAACATGTAAACTACCGAGGATGAACCAAGCTCTGGTGTTCTAGATGAACACGGAGAAGTTGGAAGAAATCCATGTCCCTCAGACGCTGTTTGAAGCGATGTGTTCGAAGAAGAACAAACAAATACAAAACCATAAGGTGAGGAAAACAAATCTCACAATGAATACACAAACTACCGGAGACCACCTCCGACGTCTCCAAGAACCCCAAGATAGCACTCTTCCCAACCTGAGATAGAAGTGCCGGAGGAGCCTGCGTAGAAAAAAAACAACAACTCAGGTCAGAGGGCCGATCAGACATAGGCAATAACAGCAGTCCAAGAGACGAGTAAGATAAAAACACTCCACACTCACTTGGACCCGGCAGCCATCGGCCCCGGCTGCCCCGGACCAAACCCGATGCTGGCAGCAGCCGCTTGTTCCTCCGGAGTGAGGAGTCTGGCCATGACATCACCTGCAAAGGCAACATAGAATACATAATCAAATAAACCGGGCGAAGACAGTAAAAACAAAAATGTAGTGCCAAACCAACTTACTCATAAAAAGCCAAGGGTGGGCTGCCTGCTGAGCCCCCTAGGCAGAAGTCTCCGCCATATCATGCGGCGACCTGAGCCGTCCGGGGCCTGCTCTGCAAGCATGGCCTCCGGCTGCCCATCGACGGCCTCTGGCGCGGGGGGAGGCAAAGCAACGGCGGGAGCAAGAGGAGCATACCGCAGGTCGACCTCTGTGCCCTCTTCAGAACTTGAGGACATCCCGCCAAAAATGTCAGGCATAGGATTCACGGCGCTAGCCTCTGGCTGTTCGGCTCCACTCGTGGCACCGTGCAAGGATCGCGCTGGAGCGGAGCCGGCCTTTGGCCGCCCCGCATCGCTCACAGCGCCGCGCAAAGGGCTGCACCGAAGCACTAGGAGAGCCGCTATCTCCGCCGCCCACGACCCGCACAGTCCCGTGATGGGACGGAAGAGCTCTAGCCGTCATCACTGCCGACGAAGGCAACGCCCGCACTACCGGACTGAAGACATGGTCGGCGCAATCGCCAGGGTGCCGACCTTCTTCTTCTTTTTCAGGAGGCGCCCGTGCAACAGCGGCGCCCTTCTGCTTCTTGGACTCGGCCTCTGCCATAACGTTCTTCGCGGAGGTCTTCTTCTTCTTGTCAATCGAAGCCAGGACCTCCGCGGGAACCTCGCGCTCCCGATAGATGATCCCGAGCTCCTCAAAAACTCGATTGAGCCGCGGCATGGTGCCTGCCACGGCTCTTCGAGACGTGTACTCACGCTCAGAAATTTTGCCGACCAACCCGATGGTGGCTTCTTCAACCTTGGAGACAAAGCCGTCCTCCGTCACCCCCTCTCCCAAAGACTGGCCAAAGCGGGGGAACGGAATCCCGGCCTCCGGCCCAAAAACGGGAATCGGCACCATTTCCAGCTGAAAGGGTGGATTGTCTTTGCTCAGGGGCCAATAGTTGGAGGCCATTATCTCCTCCACCAGATCATGACCCCCGGAGTAATGGCACGCCAGTGCAAAGGCTCGTTCACAGGCTTCCCTCGCTGGAGACACCGCCTCCGGCGGCTCCACGTGCGTATGCGGCGCCATCACCTCCATCCTTGAGGTCAGTGGATATTCCTGGACCTCCGCACCATCCTCGGTGGTGCCACAGACCCCGTAGGTCTTCACATAGAACCACTGCTCAAGCCAGCCACGGTCCCATTTGCCTTTCTGGCAGAATGAAATCTCCAGGTGATCTACGCCTTGGTTCCTCTTCGACATGAAGGTGCAACTACCATACTGGTAGATCACCTCCACCTCTTTGCCTTCCCGCATCTCCTTCTTCTTCTTCGGCTGCTTCTGCAGCTCGTAGTAAGCGCAGAAGGTGTCCACATCCGGCTCGGCGCCATAAGAGACACACGCCCAGCAAAATTTGCTGAGCATGAGAAAGGCCATAGGAGTCAGATGATGGAGCTGGACATTGAAAGTCTCCAACACCCGGCGGAGGAAGGGGACATAAGGAAGGCGGAGGCTGCAGGTGAAGAAGTCCTAGAACACCACCGCATATCCCTCCACCGGTTCCGGAACGGTCTGGCCGAGCGGAGGGATTTTTACCCTCGTAGAAGGAAAATACGATTCCTTCAACATCTCCGCGACCGCCTCCTTAGTAATGGAGGAGGGGCCAAAATCCCATGACTTTATCGCCATCACTTCGGAACCACAGCGATCAGGTCTCTGACGGACACGGAGACACTCCCCAAATCCTCCTCCAGCAGCTTCTCAAATTCCAACGCGGAGGCGGAGGCAAGCATGCACTCCTCAAAGCGAGCACCCCAGCCGCCTGCCCTAACACCAAGAAGGTGGCGATAGGGTCCAAAGAAGGCGGGCCAGCGAGTATGGGCGAAGGTGGAAAAGAAAGCCACCGCGGCGGTGACCTGGGAGGAAGGCGCAAGCGAAAAGAAGGAACACGCGAAGGCAGCTCAGGCGAAAGCAAAGAAAGCAGAGAGCAATTTCTGGCGCTGCAAGAAAAGCGAATGAGTCATGCGGGGGGACCCTGCCACCAACCCCGCCCTTATATAGGCCACGGGCGGGTGGTTCGGCTCCCGCCGAACAACGGTCATCTCCGGATAAGTCGCAAGATGCACAACGGCTAGATTTGCAGCCAAACGGCTACTTTGACAAGACCAACGGCCGCTGCCAGAGCGGGCCAGGGGGGAACCGGCGGGGATCGGTCGGAGACGTGACTATGCGCAGTCTCTTGCCCCCCGGACGTCCTTGCTTAGGGCATTTTGAGCTCACGGCACGCTCAGGCGGACCGCGGTCTCAAAAGGGGGGAACTGTTGTAACATGGCCACCGCGAGTGGCGGAGACCTACGCAGTCAGCAGGTTACGAGGGCATCTCCGACCTGTTACCAAAACGGGGGTTGTGCTCCCACGCCTCCAAACCCAGGAAAGGGAACTGTTTGTTAGATTGAGCTTGTATGTTGCGGACGACGGCCCTGGCGCGGTCTCCGCCCGGCCGGTTCGCAGGCGTCTCCTGGCCGATGGGGCGGAGGCCGCTCCGCCAGGAGACTAATTAAATGCCAACATTGTTTGGGTATGTGCAGGTAACCAGATGAGGGCGCTCGTGGACTGCGCGGGTGCTTCAGCATGGTCTCCGCCCGTCGGGGCGAAGACCCAAGCAGGAGATCGACGATCCTAGGGATGCCGGAGGCCTACGGCTTCGGCACTCCCAGAGGCGGAGGCCCGAAGGCTCGTCATCGGATCCTGAGGCCGGATAGAGCGGAGACCTACGGCGGAGGCCTTAAAGCCCATCGCCGAGTCCTGAGGCCCGATGGGCCGGTTGATCATGCAGGCCCAATACCAGATAGCGGCGTGGCGAGATTACCCCCGAGACGGAAGGCGAGTAGAGGAATATCCCAAGAATGTACTGTAGCGGTTGAGGGATACTACTAGTAAACTTTGTGAAAGTGGTAGTTGAACCCTATAAATAGGGAACACTTGTAACAGTAAAATGGTGGTTGGTGAATGAATCAATGAAACCATAGCTTTCCGTGCCATTTTCTTACTCCCTCATCCATCAGGCCTGTTTCCCGTGCCTCCGCCGGGAGGTGCAGGTGTAGCAGGCGGAGGCCTCTACCTCCTCCACTGCTGTCTGAGACCGTCAGTTTCAACAAATATCATATATATATATACATGCAGGCCATCCGGCCACCACCATCGCCACTGATTGCTGATGTCGGCGACAGTTCCCTGTCGCCGGGCATCCATGGCAATGGCAAACGCGCAGTTCGCACCATGCTCTCGAGTGGCACGTCGTCACAAGCGTATTTCAGATGAGGCACCATCCGCAGACCAGAGATCTCGATGAGCACCGCCATGCCATTCCCGCCATTCACCTGTCACACTACTGCACGTACCTGGTAGCCTACTGCCCCGGGCTACTCCCCAGCAACGACGAGTGGTGCAAGAAGCTGTACAAGGACGCCAAGAAGGAAGCGGAACGCGTCCTCCTTGCAAAGGCACGCCGAGCAGGGTCTCCGGCGCAGCTGCTCCAATCGCTTGCTGTTGCTGGGGATTCAGAGAACGAGGTGCTGAAGAATGGCACGAGGCTTGGCATGCAGCTGACAGAGAACTTGGGGACGCGGGTGCACTTAGTCCTAGAGATTTATCCATTTATGAATAATGTACAGTACCATTTTTTAAAATCATTTGAAACTTCTATGCAATGATTATATACCAAAATCATTTTTTCTAACCAGGCTTAGCTATTATTACATTTATTCTATTGTAACTCAATGAATAATTACAATAACAACTAAATTTGGTCAGATAATTGTGCAAATAGACACAACAACATATCTTGAGACCATAAAGCATTACATAAAAATTTCAGGCAATTTTAATAAAGTTAGACAATACATAATTTACAAATAGAAACATCTCTGATCACTTAGTCATATAACTGTGTGAGATGTATCAATTTATGAACAATGTCCAGTACCACTTTTGTGAGATGTATCCCTATACGAGTTTGTTTGTGTAACACCCCGGTGTTATGACCAACATTTAGGCACTGCAAATCATGCATATTATGCATCATCAAGCATCATAATCATACATACCTAATCATGTAAATAATAACTGAAACTTTGCTTCGAAACATATGAAACATGCTCATGAAACATGAATGTTGCATAAACTTGTTTAGAGTTATTTTGCCCTAGTTATGCTTGCTAGGTTAGTAAAACATGTTTGGCTATGATTGTAAATCATCTAGAATTATTTAGCACTAATTTTTGGAGCAAAGTTTGTATTCAAATTATTGCCAAATTTTGCTTTAAAAATAATTCTCCAAAAATTAGGGTTTTGAGTTAAAATTGACTTTAATTTTATAATTCAAAATCTATTAAGAATTGGACTTTGGTCATAAAAGCAAAGTTGTAGAGGATTAAATTCTAAACAACTTTTATTTTTGGGCCATTTTCAAAAGAAGTCATTTTCTTGCTCAAAAGGGTATTTGAAAACTGCTATTTGAAATTCCCTTAAAAATCAAAAATTGAAAAATGCTTTTCTTCTTTCACGGGCCGCCGCCTCGCTTCTCGGCCCACGGCCGAAGCCGGCCTGGCCTGCTGTAGCGCCCGCCGCTCGCGCGCCCCGCGTTCGGCCCAGCCCAGCGCCGCATCCGGCCTGCCCCAGCGCTGCGCCGCGCCGTTCCCGCGCGTCGCGTCCCGACCGCGCCAGGGCACGACCGCCGCGTGGCGACCATGCACCGGCGACGCCCTGCCGCGTGGCAGCCACGGCCTGCCTCCGCTCCCACGCGCCCGCCTTCATCTGCTGAAGCCACTGCGCTCGCCTCTTCACTCTCCTGTGCTGCCTCTCTGCTTCGCCCGCGCGAGCTCTGCTCTCTCGCCACCGAGCGCCACCACAGCCCCGACGGCCAAATTCGCCGCCGGTGCTCCACCACTGCCCGCAATCAAGCGCACATAGCTCTGCCTAGCCTCCCTGCCTTGCCCGCGCTCGCTCGCGGCCGCCGTCGTAGAGGTAAGGGCCGAGCTTGGCGCCTCCTTCTTCTCCGGCGAGCGTGCTGTCATGGCCGCCGTGGTACGCCACCGTGGCTAGCCCTGCTCCACCTCCCTCTCTTCCTCTTTTCGCGCGCACCAGTGCCCACCTCGCAATGGCGAAGCTCGGTTGCGAGTCTAGGTCGCCGCTCCGGCCACCCGTGCGCCGGAACGAGCCCACGTCGCCGCCATGAAGCACCGACGCGCGCCATGGCCACCGGCCACCTTGCTCCAGTGGTCCTCTGGCCTTGCAAGTAGTACCAGCGTATGCGCATCGTTGTGTGGAGTCCGACGGTGCTGACCACGCCGCCGGCGACATCACCGTCGGTGAGATCCGGCCAATCAACGCCGCCCCTTGTCTCCGGGTGACCGACCAACGGGGCCGGTTGAACCGCTGGGTCCCGCCTGTCTGTCTCTCTGGAGCGGGTTTTGGGTGAAGAACCGGGTGGATTTAGCAGATTTGAGCATGAAGTTTAAAAGGGTTTCAGAAATGATTTTTCATATTTCTATTTAAATGCTTTGGAAAAATGTTTGGGTACTCATTTTGGCTCCAAATTTGTTGAAACAAATTTTGCTAGGTTCCTTGTCACTAGATCTACATGATAAAATTATTGCATGTCATTTTTGAGATACTTTTCTGTAGAGCTTTATTTAATCCTTGATATTGCTGATAACTCGAAAAATGTATAGAAAAACCTATAGGCTTCAGAAAAATATGATTCCAAGTTTGTTAATCTTCTTATGTAATGTACTTCCTAGGAAAAATATGTGTCATGCATGTGGTGTAGAAAAATTATGAGGTGTAGTTCAAGTGCCTTTAATGGCTGATTTTTGTTATTTTTGCTAGAGAGCAAAATTTGTATAAAACATGTATGTGATAATTTTTGTACAGTGATTATTTGCTGTGTAGAACATAGGAAAAATATTTCCTCTATTGTTTGACACTTTTCACAGCACAAAGTATTTTCATGTTCATAATCATGTCATAGCTTGTTATTTTTGTGTAGGCTAATCCACTCATTCAAATACCATGAAAATCTGATGGTAGACTACTTAGGGTAGTACTGTGCTATGGTAATTTTCTAAGATTTTTCTAAGCAATAAAAATAGATGTTGCTATTCAAACCTATTATTAATTAGAGTTTAATCAAGTGTTGCTTTATGTGTGATTAAGAAATTAGTGAAGCTTTGGTGTATCTTTGAAGCAATTAATAAGATGTGTTGACTTAGCATATTAGTAGTAGAAGAGAATGCAGTAGATGACATGTGCTTGTAGTATATGTTCTTGGATGATGTTGACTACCTTGCATTCAAGCATATCTATTGTATTCATTCATCCGATGCAGTTTTTGCATAAGCACTTACGTACATGTATCATACAGGATCACAAACCGAGAACCCAGTCATCATATCCGAGGAGCCTGAGAAGCAGCTCGAGGTGCAGCCGCAGGAAGTGACCGAAGCCGACGAGGAGGACGTTGAGGAACTCCCGGAGTGCCCCGATCACCGCCCGAGCTCCTTCGAGAGAGGCAAGCCCCGGAGCATTTTCTCCCCGGCTTGCAATTATTAATTAAATGCTTTACTTTAATTGATACATTACGTTCAGGAGTTGTTTGCAACCGTTGCTGCATTATACCTTGTCTACCATTGTTATACTATATCCTTGTTACCCTGGTATCCGCAGTCGAGTCAATGCTTAGCTGGCTTAGACCGGTAGAAGTCGGGTGATTTCCTGTCACCTGAGAGCTATAGGTGGTTACCTGGATCTGCTTGGATAACTATATAGTCATGGTATAACTAAGTGTTAAATGAAGTTGAGACCAGACGAAGACTTATAGAGTTTTGAACTGTAGTGCTTTCCATCTGTGTCGATTAAGGACTGACCGTTGTTGGGCCTCGAGTCATGTTGAACGCATGCCTTACACTTAGCTGGCCGGATAAAGTACCTTCCGACCGCGAAGCTAGGAGATTATTCGGGCCGAGTAGATTGCCCGTAGCGCACTGTGCCGGAGCAGGTGTGGTAGGACACGGGGGCAGGATGATAAGACCAAAGTGCAGTCGGTCGGCCCCCAGGTACATGTGGTTCCTGACAAACTCGAGATTCCTGGATAGTTGACTTAGTGATCAATACCTCACTTTAGCAGGTGAGTGAGGTTTGTGTAAGGAATAAATCAACAGCTGGTTAGGAATCGATTCGAATCGCCATCGCTCTTGGATAGTGAGCACTTGACTTGAGTGACTTCATCGTAGTAATGTTAATGGAACACTTGGACCGTTATAATGAATATGGCATTATGGAAGTTGTTGTTGATCATGGGTTATCATTATTGGCTTAATCACATGCTTGATCTAGTATAGGTGCAAATCTAGTAGACAGGTTAATAATAATTAACTTGACAATAATGCTTTTGGAAAGGTTCTTGAAATGCTAAAAATGCTTCTTTTTGCAAATGAGTCAGCTACCCTACTATAAAGCCTTCATAATCCTTGGTGTCACTTATTTTCGGTTATGTCGGGTAAGTCTAGCTGAGCACCTTCTCGTACTCAGGGTTTTATTCCCACTTGTTGCAGATGGGCAGATGTATTACGGCTACTGTATCAACTGCCTTTATCCTGCGATGGGTGATGCTTAGGACCATGGGCATGGTCATTCCTTACGTCTCGTCTGATGCTTTTGTTAGAGATGATCATTAGCTGGCACTGTATTTGAACTCCGTGTGAGTGTGTATGGTTTTGAACAAATGGCTTTCGCTACTTTTATTCGAACTCGTTTTGTAATAACTATGTTTAAACTCTGATGTATCTATGATGCGAACCTTTATGTAATATGTGATGGTGACCGCTAAACTTATTACGATCTTGGCTGGGATGTGAGTTGGTTTGAAATCCTTCCTGATTTCACGGACTACCTGGGTTATACGGGCTTAAGTTTGCTAAATCATCTGCTCTAGCAGATGATTTTTCTTACTTAATTTCGTATAATTGGTTGGTTCTGTTACAGCTGGCATCAGAGCATGGTTTAGCGTGTTACTGTTCACAAGTGTATTTAAAAAAAGGCATTTGAAAAATGTGATTTCCAAACTATAAAGTGTGCTAGTGGTCATATCCTTTATGCCCAGTTAAGGACTTTAGGTGGCTTAATTAAGTACTGACTTGGGGTTCTTGCATCATATTTCTCTTTCGTCGCTCATACGGCGTGCTATTGTATGAGTGCCACTTGTTTGAGTGGTAGTGTATGGATCAATTGCCTCTACGCCTCGGTAAGTGTGAGTTGTGAGAGCATGATCGGATACACCGCCGATCTAGGGTGAATGCTTATATGATGCTAGAGTAATTACATGTTCTACTGCATGTTTTACAAAGGTACCTCATGTATGGGTCTTCCGTCTATTGAGGCAATGCCGTCAATAGGACGATGGTTCGGGTAGTTACTACCGTTGTACACATATCTGGGGATCCGTGTAGAGCGTGTAGATAAAATTTACTGCTTTTATGCATGCATTGGGAATTGGGCTGAAATGAATCTTCTGTAGGTACATAACAACGCTATCGTGTAGAATGTATTAGCTACATATTTGAGAGATCGTTTGTATGCCACCGAATTCGTCGCTAGAAATTATTATTTCATAAGTTTGTGAGAACATACGGCACATACATACATCATATTACTTGTGCATTTCATTCATGTCATGCATTCCTCCCCTTATAAATTGATTATCTCATTTTGATAAAAGTTGTATCATCTAAAATATGTTTCCCCGGGGTAATAAAAGAATTTTTGCTACAGATGGCCCGCACGAAGCAGATCGCCCGTAAGTCCACTGGAGGAAGAGCACCTCGACGTCCGTTGGCCCTGAGGGAGCACCGCACCACAGACACCTTCTTGAGCGAGTTTGGCATGCCAACCTTGCTTTGGAGAGTGCTCCATGATGTGGGGTACCCAGAGGGTCAAGAACCGGTGTACTCTTGGAATGAGAGCCAATTAGCAGAGGATGGACTTGCAGTGGTAGAGATCACGGTTCCTACTCTTGGTGATGCTCCAGATTGGGATGGTTGGCACTTGGAGTTTGAGGGTCGCACTCCTGCTGAGGGTGCAGAGGGAGCAGCCTTCCGTGTCATCAGGGATATCATGAGCAGATTTCCCAGTGAGCTTGTAGCAGCTCTAGCTGGCACCTTTCCTAGGGATGATCCTCGTGATGCTATCTGGGTTTAGCCTCAGGGAAGTGCCTTAGTCAGAGGTCCAGCTGAGGGACAGGCTAGCGACAACCATGCAATGAGTGCTATGTTCGCCGCCATCAGAGCATATGAGGGTCTTAAGAGTACCTACTAGACTTTGACTGGCTTATGTGGTCAGGATAAGCTCAAGGGGAGAAAGCAGAAGAAGAGACAGGCATGTGCTATAGCTAGTTTGCAGGAGCAGTTGGCTGATATGAACTTATAGTGGAACCAGGTGGTTGAGAGAGGTGATAGAGCTATGCAGCGGGTGCATACATTGACTCAAGCCAACAACAATGCAGACCGCATGATTGGACAGTTGGTTTAGGAAAGGAATGAAGCCTGGGACGAGAGGGACCTTTTGCTGCAGAGGGTCAATGAGCTAGAGGAGTACAACGTCAACCTGCACGAGGAGTTTCACGCGCTCTACAATGGGGTTGGCCCATATGCTCCACCAGACGCCGCTGGCATGGACATCAACGACGACAACGAGGACGAGCCTATAGTTTCACCTAGGGGCGATGGTGATGTCTCCGATCCCGACGATGGCCCCGAGGAGTAGGCTAGTTGCCTTGCGCTAGTGTTTAGGTCCTGTCGCGATGACCTTTCTTTTGTTGGCATGTAACCTAATGTATTTTGATTCGAACTTATGAGACTTGGAATGTGGTTGGAACTTGATTAAGAATGCGATATCTGAATGCATAAAAGTCTAGTGTATGTATGCTGGCAATTTGGTTGTATGGACGCGATGTTTGCTGTTGAAGTAATTTGATTAAGTGATGTTGTTTTAATTGGGATGCAATTGTTGTGCCTCTGTTTTATTGTATGAATTTATTCTCTCCAGTAAATTCAGTATGGCATAATTTTTCCTTCACTCGCAATTATTATAGCTTCACTCAATCATTACTTGTTGCTGAAATATGCAGATGACAAACACTCGCCATACCACGTATGAGGCCGCTGAGACCGGTGCTAACGGTGTGGGGACCGGTGGTGGTGGTGGAAACCACGGCAACAATAATGAGCCTCCCCATGAACCGCATTTGCCACCTCCTCCCCTGTTTACCCTAGAGATGTTCCTCACATAGTTGCTCGGAAGTCAGCGCAACGCGGAACAATCCCAGAAGAACATGGAGGATTTTCTGTGTACCATCGCCAACAACGTTCAGTGCGGTAACAATCAGGGTGATGGCATTGGGGTGAACCAATATAGCAGCTTCAAAGATTTTATGGACACTAGGCCACCAATATTCAAGGAAGCAACAGAGCCACTCAATGCTGAGGAATGGATCAACACTATGGAAGATAAATTCTGTGTGTTGAGGATGACTGAGGTATTGAAAACAGAGTATGCTGCACATCAGTTGCAAGGACCAGCGGGAATGTGGTGGAAGCACCATCGCACCACCTTCCCTCCAAATGCTCAGATTTTGTGGAGAGAGTTCGCTGAGGCCTTCTATGGAGTTTATATTCCACCTGGGCTGACCGAGATAAAGTTGGGAGAGTTCTTGGCGTTGAATCAGGGCACTAAGACTGTGACGCAATATTTGCATGACTTCAACAACTTGTGTCGTTATGCTCCTGACATGGTTGACACCGATGCTAAGAGAATCGCTAGTTTCATGAGGGGACTCAATCCAAAGATGATGAAGCATATGGGTACCAACAACCGCGTTAGATTCAATGACTTCATCAGTGATTGTCTGAAGCAGGAAAAGAACAACAACGCCAGCACCGCAGCCAAGACTCGCAAGAGAGCCCTTAAAGGTGGTCCGTCCCAAGCAAGAGCACCTATAGGAGGTCGTCCTCCCTATCGTCCATCAACACCTGGCGCTAGGTTTAGGCCACCACAGCAGAGAAGTCAGAATTTCCATGGACCCTAGAAGCCTTACAAGATGGCAGTATAGTCTAACAAGACAGCCGCAACTGCGGTACAAGGCAGTTCCAAGGGAGCTGTGGGATCTGCTGGGACAGTGAGGGGACCCTGCTATAATTGTGATCAACCTAGCCACTTCTTGAGGTTTTGTCCTTATCCGCCCAAGAAGAAGCAGCAGACTTATAATGCTAGGGTGCATAGTATGACTATGGATGAAATTCCTGAGGGAGAGCCCGTAACCGCTGGTAAGTTTCCTATCAACAAAAACCCTGCAGTTGTTCTATTTGATTTTGGATCATCACATTCTTTTATGAGTCAAGCATTTGCACAGAAACATGAACAACTATGCACAGAATTGGGTTATGGTTACCGTATAAGTTCAGCAGGGGCTGATGTTTTGACCAACCAGATGGTTCAAGGGGCAACCCTTGAATTAGGTACCAGGAAGTTTCGAGTGAACTTGATAGTTATGCCTAGACTAGTTTTGGATGTCATTATAGGAATGAATTGGATGAAGGATTGGGAGCAGTCATAGATACCGGAAGTCGGGTACTTACCCTTAAGGATCCCCTGGGTGAGGGTACTTTCCAAGTACCATTGCCTCAGAGAATAGACCTTATAAGTGTTACATGTGCTACTGAAGTTATTCCTATTCATCAGATTCCGGTAGTGTGTGAATTTCCGGATGTATTCCCGGATGAGCTACTTGGTCTTCCGCTGGATAGGGATATTGAGTTTGGAATTGAGTTAATCCCCAGAACAGCTCCGATTTCAAGGAGACCCTATCGGATGCCTCCTGATGAATTAGTTGAGCTGAAGAAGCAACTAGAAGAGTTATCAAAAAAGGGGTTTATTCGGCCAAGCAAGTCTGAATGGGGATGTCTCGTCTTGTTTGTGAAGAAGAAGAAAGAGGGCATGTTGAGAATGTGCGTGGATTACATGCCACTTAACACTATAACCATCAAGAATAAGTACCCCTTGCCTCATATTGATGTTCTGTTTGACCAGTTAGCCAAGGCTAAGGTGTTCTCAAAAATAGATTTGAGATCCGGTTATCATCAGATCAAGATTAGGCCATAAGATATACCAAAAACTGCGTTTTCCACCAGATACGGGTTGCATGAGTATCTTGTCATGTCCTTTGGCTTGACAAATGCTCCTGCATACTTTATGTTTTTGATGAATACAATTTTCATGCCAGAATTGGATAAGTTCGTGGTCGTGTTCATTGATGACATTCTGGTGTACTCCAAGAACGAGAAGGATCATGAAGAGCATCTGAGAATTGTCTTGACCAGACTTAGAGATCATCAACTATATGCTAAGTTTAGCAAATACGAATTCTGGTTGAAGAAAGTTCCTTTCCTTGGTTACATTCTATCAAAAAATGGAGTTTCAGTCGATCTAAGTAAGGTGCAAGAGGTTATGGATTGGAAGGCACCGACCACCGTTCTTGAGATTAGAAGTTTCTTAGGACTAGCCGGTTACTATCGTCGTTTCATACCAGACTTTTCGAAGATTGCCAAGCCTATGACAAGTCTACTATAGAAGGATCACAAGTTTGTGTGGACAGAGGAGTGTGAAGCAGCTTTCCACACTTTGTGGAAACTGTTGACCACTGCTCCTGTTCTTGCACAACCGGACATTGAGAAACCATTTGATGTGTTTTGCGACGCATCGAAAACTGGATTGGGCTATGTTCTTATGCAAGAAAGAAGAGTCATTGCTTATGCCTCACGTCAATTGAGAAAGCATGAGGTCAACTATCCGACACATGATCTTGAACTTGCTACAGTCGTGCATGCCCTAAAAATTTGGAGACATTACCTACTTGGTAATGTGTGCAATATTTTCATGGATCACAAGAGTCTCAAGTACATCTTTACCCAACCCGAGCTGAACATGAGATAGCACTAGATGGTTGGAATTGATCTAAGATTACAACTTGAATGTGCAATATCATCCTAGAAAAGCCAATGTAGTGGCAGACGCTTTGAGCAGAAAGTCACATTACTTGAATGTGCAGCCATTACTTGAAGATGGGTTCGATCTGATGCATCCTGCTGTGTTACATAGTATTCAGATTAGTTGCTCTTTGGAGAGTAAGATAATAGAAGGCCAGAAAACCGACTAAGGGAATATTCCACATCAAAGAGAAAATAAAAGAAAACCCGTCTCAGCACTTTAAAGTGGATGAACAGGGCGTGTTGTGGTTTGACGACCGTCTTGTAGTTCCCAAGGATCGAGAGCTTAGGAATAAACTCATGGATGAAGCTCACCTTTCTAAGCTAGCTATCCATCTAAGAAGTAGTAAGATGTATCAAGAACTAAGACCTCGTTATTGGTGGACCAAAATGAAGAAAGAAGTTACAGCATATGTTGCCAGATGTGACATGTGTTGTAGAGTGAAAGCTATTCATATGAAACCGGCTGGTATGTTGCAACCCTTATCAGTCCCTAGTTGGAAGTGGGATGATATAAGTATGGATTTTATCTCAGGTTTGCCCAATCTCAAAAGGGACATGATTCAATTTGGGTGATTGTGGACCGTCTTACTAAGACAGCTCATTTCCTACCTGTCAAGACAACTTATCGACCACCTCAATATGCCGAGAAGTATATCACAGAAATTATGAGGTTGCATGGCATACCAAAGACTATAGTATCTGATAGAGGGTCATAGTTCACGGCTCACTTTTGGGAACATTTGCACAAAGGCTTAGGAACTAGTTTGATTCGTAGTACCGCTTATCATCCTCAGACAGATGGTCAGACTGAACGAGTGAATGCTATTTTGGTGGATATGTTAAGAGCCTATGTGTTGTCTTCTAAGGGATCATGGGAGTCATGGTTACCATTAGCTAAGTTTGCTTACAATAATAGTTATCAAGAAAGCATCAAGATGGCTCCATTCGAAGCTTTGTATGGTAGAAAATGTAGAACACCACTAAATTGGGCCGAGCCTAGAGATAGAAGGTATTATGGCATTGACTTTGTAGAAGAAGCTGAGAAGAAAGTTCATATTATTCAACAAAATATGAAGGCGGCTCAACCAGCGTCAGAAAAGTTATGCAGACAGAAGAAGGAGACCCCTTGTGTTTGAAGTTGGTGACTATGTTTATCTGAAGGTCACGCCAATGAAGAAGAAAAGGTTTGGAGTTTGAAGAAAACTTGCCGCTAGATTCATAGGACCATACAAGATCTTAGAAAAAAAGAGGTCCAGTAGCTTACAAGTTAGAGTTACCTAAGACAATGAGTACCGTCTTCCCAGTTTTCCATGTATCACATTCTTAAGAAATGTTTGCGTGTTCCGGAGGAAAGAATAGAACCTCAAGGCATCCAACTCAAACCAGATTTGGTGTATCATGAGCAATCCGATCCGTGTGTTAGACACTAAAGAACGTGCTACTCAGAATAGTGTGGTGAAAACATATAAGATACAGTGGAATCATCATGATGAGGGAGATGCAACTTGGGAAACGGGAGAATACCTACAAAAAGCTTATGAAGATTTTTATAACAAATGGTTCGTAACCCAAATCTCGGGATGAGATTTTTATAAGGGGGAGGGCTGTAACACCCCGGTGTTATGACCAACATTTAGGCACTGCAAATCATGCATATTATGCATCATCAAGCATCATAATCATACATACCTAATCATGTAAATAATAACTGAAACCTTGCTTCGAAACATATGAAACATGCTCATAAAACATGAATGTTGCATAAACTTGTTTAGAGTTATTTTGCCCTAGTTATGCTTGCTAGGTTAGTAAAACATGTTTGGCTATGATTGTAAATCATCTAGAATTATTTAACACAATTTTTGGAGCAAAGTTTGTATTCAAATTATTGCCAAATTTTGCTTTAAAAATAATTCTCCAAAAATTAGGGTTTTGAGTTAAAATTGACTTTAATTCTATAATTCAAAATCTATCAAGAATTGGACTTTGGTCATAAAAGTAAAGTGGTAGAGGATTAAATTCTAAGCAACTTTTATTTTTGGGCCATTTTCAAAAGAAGTCATTTTCTTGCTCAAAAGGGTATTTGAAAACTGCTATTTGAAATTCCCTTAAAAATCAAAAATTGAAAAATGCTTTTCTTCTTTCATGGGCCGCCGCCTCGCGCTGCCCCGCATTCGGCCCAGTCCAGCAGTCGCGTCCGGCCTGCCCCTAGTGCTGCGCCGCGCCGTTCCTGCGCGTCGCAGTCCTGACTGCGCCAGGGTGCGACCGCCGCGTGGCGACCAATGCGCCGGTGATGCCCGCCGCGCTGCAACCACGGCCTGCCTCCGCTCCCACGCACCCGCCTTCATCTACTGAAGCCGCTGCGCTTGTCTCTTCACTCTCCCGTGCTGCCACTATGCTTCGCCCGCGCGAGCTCTGCTCTCTCGCCACCGAGCGCCACCGTCAGCCCCGCCGGCCAAATTCACCGCCGGTGCTCCACCACTGCCCGCAATCAAGCGCACATAGCTCCGCCTAGCCTCCCTGCCTTGCCTACGCTCGCTCGCGGCCACCGTCGTAGAGGTAAGGGCCGAGCTTGGCGCCTCCTTCTTCTCCGACGAGCATGCTGTCGTGGCCGCCGTGGTACGCTGCCATGTCTAGCCCTGCTCCGCCTCCCTCTCTTCCTCTTTTCATGCGCACTGTGCCCGCCTCGCAATGGCGAAGCTCGGTTGCGAGTCTAGGTCGCCGCTCCGGCCACCTGTGCGCCGGAACGAGCCCGCATCGCCGCCATGAAGCACCGCCATGCTGCCATGGCCACCGGCCACCTTGCTCTGGTGGTCCTCTAGCCTTGCAAGTAGTACCTAGCGTATGCGCGTCGTTGTGTGGAGTTCGACGGCTGCCGACTACGCCGCCGACGACCTCACCGTCGGTGAGATCCGGCCAGTCAACGCCTCCCCCTGTCTCCGGGTAACCAACCAGTGGGGCCGGTTGAACCGCTGGGTCCCGCCTGTCTGTCTCTCTAGAGCGGGTTTTGGGTGAAGAACCGGGGTGGATTTAGCAGATTTGAGCATGAAGTTTAAAAGGGTTTCAGAAATGATTTTTCATATTTCTATTTAAATGCTTTGGAAAAATGTTTGGGTACTCATTTTGGCTCCAAATTTGTTGAAACAAATTTTGCTAGGTTCCTTGTCACCAGATCTATATGATAAAATTATTGCATATCATTTTTGAGATACTTTTCTGTAGAGCTTTATTTAATCCTTGATATTGCTGATAACTTGAAAAATATGTAGAAAAATCTATAGGCTTCAGAAAAATATGATTCTAAGTTTGTTAATCTTCTTATGTAATGTACTTCCTAGGAAAAATATGTGTCATGCATGTGGTGTAGAAAAATTATGAGGTGTAGTTCAAGTGCCTTTAATGGCTGATTTTTGTTATTTTTGCTAGAGAGCAAAATTTGTATAAAACATGTATGTGATAATTTTTATACAGTGATTATTTGCTGTGTAGAACATAGGAAAAATATTTCCTCTGTTGTTTGACACTTTTCACAGCACAAAGTATTTTCATGTTCATAATCATGTCATAGCTTGTTATTTTTGTGTAGGCTAATCCACTCATTCAAATACCATGAAAATCTGATGGTAGACTACTTAGGGTAGTACTGTGCTATGGTAATTTTCTAAGATTTTTCTAAGCAATAAAAATAGATGTTGCTGTTCAAACCTATTATTAATTAGAGTTTAATCAAGTGTTGCTTTATGTGTGATTAAGAAATTAGTGAAGCTTTGGTGTATCTTTGAAGCAATTAATAAGATGTGTTGACTTAGCATATTAGTAGTAGAAGAGAATGCAGTAGATGACATGTGCTTGTAGTATATGTTCTTGGATGATGTTGACTACCTTGCATTCAAGCATATCCATTGTATTCATTCATCCGATGCACTTTTTGCATAAGCACTTACGTACATGCATCATACAGGATCGCAAACCGAGAACCCAGTCATCATACCCAAGGAGCCCGAGGAGCAGCTCGAGGTGCAGCCACAGGAAGTGACCGAAGCCGATGAGGAGGACGTTGAGGAACTCCCGGAGTGCCCCGATCACCGCCTGAGCTCCTTCGAGAGAGGCAAGCCTCGGAGCATTTTCTCCCCGGTTTGCAATTATTAATTAAATGCTTTACTTTAATTGATGCATTACGTTCAGGAGTTGTTTGCAACCGTTGCTGCATTATACCTTGTCTACCATTGTTATACTATATCCTTGTTACCCTGGTATCCGCAGTCGAGTCAATGCTTAGCTGGCTTAGACCGGTAGAAGTCGGGTGATTTCCTGTCACCTGAGAGCTATAGGTGGTTACCTGGATCTGCTTGGATAACTATATAGTCATGGTATAACTAAGTGTTAAATGAAGTTGAGACCGGACGGAGACTTACAGAGTTTTGAACTGTAGTGCTTTCCGTCTGTGTCGATTAAGGACCGACCGTTGTTGGGCCTCAAGTCATGTTGAACGCATGCCTTACACTTTGCTGGCCGGATAAAGTACCTTCCGACCGCGAAGCTAGGAGATTATTCGGGCCGAGTAGATTGCCCGCAGCGCACTGTGCCTAGAGCAGGTGTGGTAGGACGTGGGGGCGAGATGATAAGACCAAAGTGCAGTCGGTCGGCCCCCGGGTACATGTGGTTCCTGGCAAACTCGAGATTCCTGGATAGTTGACTCGGTGATCAATACCTCACTTTAGCGGGTGAGTGAGGTTTGTGTAAGGAATAAATCAACAACTAGTTAGGAATCGATTCGAATCGCCATCGCTCCTAGGATAGTGAGCACTTGACTTGAGTGACTTCATCGTAGTAATGTTAATGGAATACTTGGACAGTTATAATGAATATGGCATTATAGGAAGTTGTTGTTGATCATGGGTTATCATTATTGGCTTAATCACATGCTTGATCTAGTATAGGTGCAAATCTAGTAGACAGGTTAATAATAATTAACTTGACAATAATGCTTTTGGAAAGGTTCTTGAAATGCTAAAAATGCTTCTTTTTGCAAATGAGTCAGCTACCCTACTATAAAGTCCTTCATAATCCTTGGTGTCACTTATTTTCGGTTATGTCGGGTAAGTCTAGCTGAGTACCTTCTCATACTCAGGGTTTTATTCCCACTTATTGCAGATGGGCAGATGTATTACGGCTACTGTATCAACTGCCTTTATCCTACGATGGGTGATGCTTAGGACCATGGGTATGGTCATTCCTTATGTCTCGTCTGATGCTTTTATTGGAGATGATCATTAGCTGGCACTAGTATTTGAACTCCGTGTGAGTGTGTGTGGTTTTGAACAAATGGCTTTTGCTACTTTTATTCGAACTCATTTTGTAATAACTATGTTTAAACTCTGATGTATCTGTGATGTGAACCTTTATGTAATATGTGATGGTGACCGCTAAACTTATTACTATCTTGGCTGGGATGTGAGTTGGTTTGAAATCCTTCGTGATTTCATGGACTACCGGGTTATACGGGCTTAAGTTTGCTAAATCGTCTGCTCTGGCGGATGATTTTCTTACTTAATTTCGTATAATTGGTCGGTTCTGTTACAGCTTGAACAATTCAAAAATTTGAATTCCAAAATATGACAAGTTCTCATTCTCCATTCACTTAATAAGAAATAAAATGACCAATAAACATCAACAAACATGCAAATGGTCTGGTGGTAGTGGTGGTGGTGTTTCCCTTGTGGATGTTAGATAAGGTTGTAAGTTCGAATCTTGGTTGTTGCCCTCTATTTTTTGCCCATTTTTTTACGCCATATAAAAATTGAATTTTAAAATATGAAAATTTTAAATAGAATTTTGGGACAGTAAATGATTTTAAATTGATTTTTCTTGTCATTTTCCCATGCCATGCTAAATTTGAATTTCAAAATTTGAAAACTTTAAATAGAATTTTGGGATAGTAAATAATTTTAAATGAAAAAAAATCATCAACTACAAGTTTCTAGAACTCATCCTGATTCTAGAACTCATCCTGATCTATAACTTTGTTTTGGTTGTTTCTTCATTTGATCTTGTTTGGACAATTTAAAATTTAAATTTCAAATAAAATACTCTCTCTGTTCCAAATTATAATTCATTCTAACTTTTTTGGAGAGTCAAAGCATATTAAGTTTGATTAAAGTTATAGAGATAATTACAAAGATTTATGATATCATATTGATATACTATGAATATATAATTAATGAAGAATCTAATGATACTTATTTGGTATCATAAATATTATGATTTTATTATATGAATTTGATCAAAGTTAAAATATTTTGACTCTCCAAGAAAGTTAGAATAACTTATAATTTGGGAGGGAGAGAGTAGATTTTTTGGATAATAAATGATTTCAAGTAGAAAAGTCAATAACGATGTCTCTATGAGGACTTCGTTAATATTGAAATTTGTCACCTTAGTTTTTGAGACGTACTTACAATAGTAGAGTTATCGCGTGTTCGCTCATAAGGGTTGGTGTGCATCTATTCGTTCCAAAATTGCTCTGATTGCACCTTTTTCTTTTCAAGTTACAAATTAGTTTTGAATGAAATTTAATTTTATCTTGGCTCGTTAAGCTTGTTTCAAATTGGGCATCAAACATCAAGTATAATATATAATAACATATTAATTTTGAAGAAAGCTTGAAAATGCTAATCTGGCTCGTTATGCACCCTGATTGTAAATAAAAATTATCAAAATAATAAATGTTGAGCTAGATAAAAAATAGAACTCTTTTACAGTAATGGAATATAATCAATTAATTTTTGTAATAAATAATTCCGGCTATATCGAGGTATATAGTGAGATGCCTATTATATAAAATAACTAAATCTTATATCAACTATCTTGGGCGATAATACATTTGTATGGGAATTCCCACGATTTTCAAAGATCCATATGTATACGTTTCTCTATAACACTTTGGTTGTAACATTGTTTTATGTTATTATAGGGAATATACTTGTCACACATATTACATGTTGTATTTATGTGTTACAACATAGTACCACTTCTGTAACATTTTACTTGTAATATTAAATTTTGTGTTACTATAATAGTTGTTAGTAACACATTTTCATAAAATAAGTGTTTTGTGTTACTACCTACACCTGTAACACATATTTTTATGTTACAATGAACTTTCTTTGGAACACATTGATGAATGTGTTATAAGAATGTGTTACAATATCTTTGTTTTGTAGTAGTGTTTGTGTCCAATGCCCTTGATTTCAACACAATGAGGGTGTAACGGCTAATTGGCTTGGTTGGGGTCTATTTATGTGGTGTGCTTGGCCCATGGCCGGTTCTCTCGGCTCCCCAATGCATTGATACACGTCTAGAGCATAGCCAAGTGACTCCCACTCATCTCCTTCATTTTGATTCATCGTCCAAATGAGATAGGGACAACATCCTAGTGCATTTGCATTGTGTTGAGGCATCTAGTGGCACTAGTGACCGCGTTAGCTGTGGGATTTCTTATTACTCTTGATGGTTGCCGCCACTAGATGTCTTGGAGCATTGGAGGATCATTGAGTCTTTGGTGATTGTTGTCAGCTCCGATCAAGGCTTAGTGAGTGGTTCTTGTGCCTATTCCCTGTGGGATATTCGCGAAAGGTAACTCTAGTTGTATCGTGACTTGGGTAGTGCCTCTCTAGTGGTTCTTGTGGTGTCCTTGTGGTGGGCTTGGCGTGTGATGCCAATTAGAGTGTGAACCACTTAGTTTGGACTCGCCACAACATGGACATAGGTTGCCGGCAAGAAACCGAACCATAGGGTAAATTCTTGGTGTCAATTGGTACTCTAATTGTCACTTGCCCGGTTCAATATGAAGCTTTCTCTCTTACGCATTTCATTCTTAATATAATTGTGTAGAGATTGTTTGCTTGCTTGTGTAGCTAGTAGAGTAGCTTAGCTTGTAACTAGTTATAATTAGTTCTCTTGCTAGCTCTCTAGTGGTAGAAGTAGTTGCTAGTGTGTAATCAATCTAGAGATTATAGCAACTAGAATTATGTAGGGGCTTGCTTGTGGTGAAAAAGAGCTAGAGAAATAGTTGCTTAATTAATCGACATGTTATAGTCCAACGAGTTTGCTCTAGTGTTTTTGCAAGAAATTTTTATAGGTTATTCACCCTCTTTAGCCATTTAGACCCTATCAACAGACACAATGCTCATCTACAAAAATCACCCAGAAAAAAACAAAAAAAGAAAAAAAACTGTGGACAAGCCCGCTGCCGCTCGATGGATCTCTTCGCCATCGCTATCATCATCACTAGATCCAATTGCATCCATGCCACACTGCGGCGGAGAAGGGGCCTCGTGTTGCTGAAGGGTCAGGACCTGCACACGCTGGAGAAGGGGATCTCGTGTCGCCGCCACCGGGTCCCCTATGTCGTGCCTCCACCATGTCCCACCACACCGGGCCACCACTAGAGCCTCGATAGGCCTGTGGGTCTACGCCGCCACCTGCCTCTAGGGCAGTGAGTGGCCCTCCACCAGTGGCACAAGCGGGCCCTTTGCTGGATGTCATGCTGGCCAGATTAGCCAGCTAGGAGTCACTAGGGTTTTGGGTGTGGTCGGCAGAGAGAGAGAGAGAAAGAGAGTCTGGTGTGCTCGATAAAGAGAGATAGAGGAAGAGAGGTGGAGCGGCTAAGATGGGTGTGCTCGCTAGGGTTTCTCAACATATATATATATATATACTTGTGAATTATTGCTAGGCCAAGATGGGACAAGTGGGCTCGGCCACTGATTAACAGTGGTGGACCTCATAAGAGGTGTACCTCCAAAAATTGCCTCTATTTTCAGAGGCGGGCCTCATAAGATACCCGCCTCCGTAAATCGAATTTAGGAGGTAGTAACTTTTTGACCGCCTCTGTTTATCAATTTTATGAGACGGGCAATCTTGACCACCTCTATAAATAAAATGTTTGTCTGCATAAATGCATTTTGCAAGACGATCAATTGTGACTGCCTCCATAAATGAAATGTTCGCCTCCACAAATTCCTAGTTATTTTAGGAGATTGTTGCATTTTGTGACTGCCTATGTTAATGTTTGGGCAATGTCTCGCAAAATCATTTTTGTAATAGTGCAGGGATGCCGGCTTTCATAGGTGTTGGTGGTCCTTAACTTCACACTTTTAACCACCAACACTCGCATAAAATCCACTAAAATAAACACCAAACTTAGTGATAGGGTTTATAACTAATGAATTCCATAAGTTTTGGTAATTTACCATTTACAGGAGGGCATTTGTGGAAATAGACATAAAAGAGCCAAAGAACAAAGGATAAATATCATTCTACACAAGCCCAAAGGAGAGAGGCCCAAACACCAGAAGCATTAGGGCCCATACGATAGGAGAACAAAGATGACCCCGAATGAAATTCCCTCATCTCTACGCAAAACCCACATAGACCCACTCTAGAAGATCAAAGAAGACCCCATAATAAAGTTATACTCAAGGTGTCCCAACAGGGGTGCGGGCACAACCATGCTGGCCTGCCTCGGGCCCAACTAGGCCAGGTCGGTTCATACCACCTCTCCAAGGGCGGTTGATAGGGTGTTGGGTAGATTCAACGTACCTAAAGGACGGTTTGCTCCTTCCATATGGGAATAGGGAATCTTCCAAGGAACCCCCTCCTCTCAACCTATAAAAGGAGGACCTCTCCTCCCCTTATTCCAACAACACACACAAGAGCAAGAGCAACACCACTCAATGGGCTTAGGCCCTAGCTAGTTCTAGAAGAGAAATAGGGAGAGATGTAAAGGAGAGTTCGGGGATGAGCCGGACTTATCGGTGTCTCCCCTGTTTGTACCTCGACGAACACCAGCTTTGTACCTCAATGGGTATCTTAGTAAGTGTTCATGGTTCCTTTGGTTATAAAAGTCTTTTCGATTAGTTAAGCTATACTTCTACTTGTTTACGGGTTCGTCGTCTATCCTAGTGGCGGATACTCTAGTAGAGGGCCCTGATGAAGACAGATAACCCTGATCAATGCTAGAGTAGTAGTCGATAGCGTAGACGTGGTGTCTAGGTTAGAGGCTACCTTTGTTTGCCTCGTATCCTCTGGTTGAGGGGTAGGTGGTAGGTGGTGATAGCCCTATTCGTCCTTTGTAATCCCCCATGTTTGGGTACGGCGTAGAGCTACAAGCCGGTATCACTTAGCAGACCAGGTGTAATCCGGTGCGGGTAGTACAATGTCTGCAAACAGATTGTAATGATCCCCTTTAATTAACGTCAATGCTTGGCCACGGGAGTCCGTCCCATCTGAATGTCGCGTCTCACTCCACTCGCTGCTATGGCCTTCTCCCACCGTGCACCCCACCCTACGTCGCACGCTCTCTTGCTCCTCGCTCCCACCCATCACGTGCCCCACCTGCTCCGTTCGCTCGTTGCTCCTCTCACCCGCCCATCACATGTACTACCCACACCTCAGGTCCTCACTTTGGCCATATGCCATGCCTCCCATAGCGCGGCACCGCCCGCCCGCGTACCTAAGCCAAAGGCTGGTGCTGCTGCTGCTGTTGATGGTGGTGCTCACGCGCCTGTCGCAGCTACTGGTGCTCGTGCTCGCCACTCGCCACCGGATCCCACCCCGATGACTGTAATCGACTGGCCCCGACCTTTCTCTCCCTATGTTACAAATGTATGTCAGTGCTCCAGATGTTTTAGAGGTATGTTGCAATTGTTATATCCAAATGTTGTAAAAGTAGATTGGGATGTTGATGTTGCACATGTTGCATATTTTGCAAGTGTTTTCAGAGGTATGTTGCAAGTGTTTGTTTAAAATGTTTCATCTGTTTCAGACGTATGTTGCAACAAGTGCTTTATCTGGATGTTGCATATGTTTTTCATACATGTTGCAAGTGTTTTATCAGATGTTGCATATGTTTCACACACATATTGCAAGTGTTTTATCTATATGTTGCATATGTTTCAAATATATGTTGCAACATGTTTCATCTATGTTAGACATATGTTGCATCCAAGTGTCTCATGTTGCAACTGTTTCAAGGGGGCACAGTGACCGATGGCCGCACGGCCCGGGCGCAGGGGGATGGGGTGCTACGAGCTGGGGGGCGAGAGATAGGCGCAGTGAGCTAGGGGCCGGCTTCCGGGTCCTGCTCACACCACTACACCACAACACCGTTTCACCGTCAGACATCTAACGCTAAAAATTATATTTGGCGATGGATGATCTGACGCTAAAGATAACTCAGAGACCATCTGACGCTAAATCCTCATTTAGCGATTTGTTGTCTGTCGCTATAAATGTTCATGTTTAGCGTTAGCCCATCTGTCGCCAAAACCAGATATAGCGTTGATCTGTCTGACGCTAAAAAAATGGGCCCCACGCCTAGCTCACGCGCCCTGTCTCCATGAGCGGTTTGTCCGCAAATTTTTTGCCCTGGCCCACAGTACAGTGACAAACCCTAACTCTTCCCTGATCCTAAATCCAAGAGCACCGCCGACTATTCTTTACCCTCTCCCACGGGCCGCCGCCCAATCTTTTCACTCTCCCGCCGTGCTCCGCTCTCTCCCTACCCTTCATATTCCAATTCGTGCCACCGGTCTTCATCCAGCTCGATCGATCGCACGCATATCCCTCCCAAATCCGTCGATACCCACCCAAATCCCCACGTCGCTCGCCCTCACTGCTCCCCGCGCTGCCTGTTACGTGCGACAGAGCACCGCCCAGCCCTCCGCCTCGACAGCGCCTCGCGCACCCCCAAATCCCCCACCCCAGCTCACCCCGCCCTCTAGCTCCCGCTCGTAATCTCCTGTAGCTCGCCTGCCCCGCCCACCTCCTGTTTCGCTGTGGCCTGGGCACACCGGCCAGTGGCTTCGCTGGCGCGGACCCCATGTGGTGGCACGCCAAGTACTACCTAGTCAGTCCCCTGCCCATGCCATCCTTCCCCTCCGTCTGGTGCCGACGGATCAAGAATCCCCGTCCCTAGAGTACGCAACGGTGGACAACGCCACCCCTGGAGCACGCTGCCCCCAAAGCTGACCACGCCACCTGGAGCATGCAAGCAGGAGCGCTTCGACGATGGAGCGACAGCGCCCACAGGCAGTGCGCCGACGCCTGGTTCAAGATCAGAGGCAACAAGTAAGTCCCAGTCCATGAAACTCTCGGCGATTCAGTCGGATTCAATTAGTTCATTAGGAGCCAAATCAAGATTTGATGATGCCTACTTTCAGATCTTTACTATGCTATGTAGCTGTCATCTGAAGAACTTGGAAGCCAAATCAAGATTTGATGATGCCTTAGAAGAAAGGAAGACCTAGCATTAGTGGATTCTTACGCTAAGGTAACTAAGGGAATGATTTTTCCACATGCAAAGATTATATATTGCTGTTATTGGTTACTGAATCGTTCAACAAAATGTACAAAATTATACTGCTTGAGCGGAACCCATGTTTTAGTAATTTTTGGCAAGACATGGAATTACAGAACCCTTGTCTGAAACTAATATACTGCTTGAGCGGAACCCATGTTTATTTCTAAGGCTAGCGCTTCCTTCCCTTCTTTTCCAAATTCTTTTTTTATTGTTCTAATTCCTAATTGATAATGAACAGAAAGAACATCCTCTCGTGACTAATTTTTATTGTCTGGCCATCTTATTTTAGTGGTATAGTTGGGAATTAGCTGTTCGAGTTTGATCTTGGAAGCTATATGATCTGCTTGTGGCGACTGATTCAGTTTTAGCTTACTTTGTTCAGTTAATGATTGCAAAAATGATTAAGTTGCCTAAGCAGCTATCCGTATTTAGAAATCTTAATGCTAACATCAGTTTATTGGTTTGCTTCTTCCCAGAAAGAATTATTGGTTTGCTTCACAGCCAAATACATTAACACTATTTAGTACTTATCCTTCAGAATCCACCTGTATTAAAATGATCCTAGGTTCAAAATCTAGGACGATGGCTCTATGCTATTTGTGTTTTCATTCTTCCTTAAACGTCTTGCTGCCAAGACTATGGCTCTAACTGCTATAGCTTCTAGGCCCTACAACATCTACCACTGCTTATTATGCCATTGAATTGTTTGACGAAATGTCAATGTTATATAGTAGTATGCTATATAGCAATTAAGTTTGAGTTGTAGCTGGAACTTGAGGACAGATATTTTATTTTTTATAAGTGCAATTAATTTTTATTGTTGTTCTTCCCTTTCGTAAAATTTCAGATCTACCTATGCGATTCTACACAGGGCTGACGTGGACCACCACCTCGCCGATGCTGGCAGCAACATGGGCGGTGCAATCCAAGCACTGTAACCAAGCATAAACTGGGTATGTATGGTGTTCTATAGCTCTGCCTACCCTGGCATAGTCAACAGTCACGGCCCTTTCTTTCCTGTGCTGTTTTGGATTGACTGGTTAGAGTTTAGTTGTTTTGGGATTGTTTACTCCCTCTGTTTCTCCCAAATCAGGTGGCTTTGTATGCTACGGCTATAGCCCAACAGCCTCATCGTGTTCAAAACATATGCTAGGTCTTAGGGGGACCTGTCAACACACTAATTAATTAAAATGCACGCAGTGTCTCCTCATAGGCTTAGCCCAGCTATATAGTATCTGGAATCTACAGGTTAATGTTCTTTCTGGTTCTAACTACATGTGTGATGGTCTGATGGAGTGTTCTAAACCTTCTACAATGTGCTTATAGAATAGTTGTGGTAAGTCATGATGGTCATGCTAGCTTTATCGTCCTGCCATATCAGCTCATTTGGAATTGAGTAACACATAGTATTGAAGTAGCAGTAACCTGCTCTAGAAATATTATTGTAAAAAAAATATGACTTAGGGTAAGTACTTGGTACGCTGTTTGCTATTTGACCAACAACTCATTTTTTTCACATTGATTCTATACTGTACATTTTCTTCAAAAAAATGTTAGCTTTCTGTTGATCTGTTTACATTATATTTATTCATCTATTCAATACTTGTTTTTTACATGCAACCCAAATTTTAAAATTATTGCCAGGTTAATCCTTTGAATGTTACCAATTAAGTGAGCAAATTATGAATTGTACCTATACATTTTCATCTGCATAAACATTCTCAACTTTAGGTTCTGGAAAGTTGCACAAAAGAAAAGGGGTGAGATTTTACTTTGCTATGATAACAGTGAAGCTGAGTGTGTTTCGTGCATTATTCTTTTGTGGCACTCTAAATATGGTAATGTGGACTGTTAAGGAGAATTGCAGCCGTGGACCCAAGCAATTTTGTATATTCTTGTAGGACTACTCCTGGCATAATTACTAAATTCTTCAAAACACCATTACTTGGGAACTAAAAGCTGATATATTATATTAGCATGCAATCTTCTTTGCTGTCCCATACTCTGATTATGTACGGTAGCTTACACATTGTTACATGCTTTTTTTTTTTGTGAACATTGTTACATACTTTATTTCACTACGTGTCAACAGGAGACCTACATTTTCAATTTATTTTGTCTTTGTTAATGGAGAAGCCATTTTAGCCATGGAGTTCACTATTCGTGTGGGAAATTGTAGGAGATATACATTATCTATTAAACTATGCCGCTATTCTAGTTTTCTTTTAATCATGACGTCCAATATGTTTACTAGGCTCACAGCTTTTGACTTTTGAGTCCTATTGCATCGCGTTTAAGGTAAAATGCCAAGGCACCTAACAATGCATGTGCTGTGATCTGCATGCATGTTCTTCCACATATATTAAAGCCTTCTCCAGTTTAGATGACTAACTCCTGAGAGGTCACTACTACAGAATGGACTTGTTGTCCCGAGCGGTAACGGCCTTTAGTCCCGGTTACCGCGCCGGGACAACGATCCCGGGACTAAGGCCCTCTTTGGTTTGGCTTCCAACCTGCTGTAGCTTTTGTAGAAGTCAAGAAACTAACCAAAGGCCCTTAGTTGGCCCAATAGATTGTACAAAAGCTAGCTTTTGGGTAGTTCATTTTTCACAGCAGGGGGAGGGCTGCTTTCACCGGCTGTGGAGGATGGAAATTACCCGCACTGCCACAGGTTACAAAGAAAACGCTTCGATCTTTTCCTCTTCTTCCCGTCCGCGCGAGACGACTCGTCTGTCCGCGGGTGGCGACGCCCAGGCAGAGCTAGGGTTTGGCGGCGGCCGGTCCTCTCCGTCGCCGTCCCTATCCTCTCCGGCGCCGCCCGGTCCTCTCCGGCGCCGTCCCCATCCTCTCCGGCGCCGTCCCCATCCTCATCGCCCTACTGGTCACCCCGGCGGGAGTCCCTGTCTCTGCCCCTTCTCGGTTGCAGGTCGAGGTCGGGCCTCGACGCCGACGACTTCCGCCACCCACTCGACAAGCAGGTTAGCTTTCTTGGATTAACAAGCTCCTTTCCTTCTGTCCACGTATAGTGTTCGATTGCAGTCGCGGATGATAGATAAAGGTCCTGTCTTCTGAAAGAGAAGCCTTTTCCTTTTTTTTTCTTGTTTCATCACAGAACACTCTGCTGCTAAGAGCGATTCCTGGGCTCAACGACATTGGCAAACCAAGTCCAAGCTCCATCGATCTACGCTTCCAGTGACCGGATCTACACAGAAGGTATCTCAATCTCTCATAAATGGTTTGATACATGTTATTTATTCTCAATCCCGGGAGAGCTAGACGGAGCAAGAGCACGATAAGTTCCTCGAGGCCCTGCAGCTGTAAGCAGACCGCAACCCCTCACTTGGGTTTCGTTTGTTTCGATGCGCGCTTTGCGTTTCACAGGTATGAAGCGCCGGGCTTTGTGGTGTATTCTGGCTAAAAGACTAGATGTTTTCTGTCTTTTTGATGCGTTAATTGTGTCGTTGTGGATTTTTATTTTTTAATGTCTTGGGATGATGCGCCGGGCTTTTTGATGCGTTAATTTGTGGATGTTGGAATTTCAACTGATGAAGACTCTAGTGCAGTAGTGCTCTTTGCTCAACTGGTGGTGTCATTTGCCTGGGTAGGGCACACTAGATTCTCTAAGCCAGCAAAGCATGTGTTCTTGCAATTAGTCTGCGGACACAAGTTAAGCAGGATCCAAAAATCATGCATCTCATCTGTCCAATTGAAAAGGCGTGCATCTTTATCAGCATATACTTTGCGGATGGCCTTTCAGAATGCACTCTTACACACACGGGTTGTTAGCAGTATTCTGGCTTCTCTCATTCTCTGCTTCATAGTATTTTGATTGCAAGCATTAACTTGGTCCTGATTGGACACCTGAATTTATTGACGTCTTTGAGCATCATGATTTGTTGTCATGATGCCACTCTTGGTCCCAAACTCCCATAGCCTCATGTGCTCACACTATCGTTATCTCTGCACAACTTTCTTTTCGGTGCGTATGATCGCTGCCTTTTGCATATGATTGTGATGATAACATGCCTTGTTGCCCCAAGAGCACACCATTTACTGTTCTTGAATCCATACACCTGGCCCAAAAAATTGTCAGTGAAATATAAGACCACATCTTGCATGTAATATTCGTGTGTCAACTATGTTTCTTTTCTTTTCAGCTTTGACCGTGACTGGAAGAAGATAGAGGCTTTTGTTGGCTCCAAGACCGTCATCCAGGTATTCCTATTGTAAACGGAACTATAAGCTGTTTAACTGTATAAGAAGCCTGTTAATCAACGACATTGGCAAACCAAGTCCAAGCTCCATCGATCTACGCTTCCAGATACATGTTATTTATTCTCAGTTCAGTGTGCTGTGTATTTGATAGAAATAATGGCATGATATTATGGTGATTAGAATGTCTGAAAATTTTGTTTTGTTTGATTCAAGAATGGGTGACAAGGCAGATTGGGGTGATTTCTTTTTGAAGCATTTGATTGATGTATGCAAAGGGGAGATAGAAGCTGGGAATAGGCCCCAGGGGCTTTGGACTAGCACTGGTTGGAAAAATATTGTAGCCAAGTTTGAAGCCAAAACTGGTGACAAGCGAACAAAGATACAATTGAAGAACAAATTAGATAACTTAAAAAAAGAATATGTTTGGTTCATGGAGTTAAAAAATTATGCCACTGGACTTGGATGGGATGCGGCTAAGGGAACTGTTGATTGCCCCCAGGATTGGTGGGATGAACACCTTGCTGTAAGCACTATTTCTTTTGATATTTTGTCCATAGTATGATATGGTGTGTCGTGCTAAAATTTTTCATTCAATTTCAGAGGTGCAATAATCGTGAAAAAGGGCTTAAATGCAATCATGTGAGGTTCAGAAAACAAGGACCGAAGTACCTTGATGATCTTGATCTGATTTTCGGCAAGGTACATGTGACTGGGGCCACTGCAGCTTGTCCTGGTGATATATCTTCGGATGAGAGTGATGATTGCGTGGCCGAGGTGCCAAAACCTCCACCTAAAGATGATGTCAAGCTGGCTGATTTGAAGCAAAAAGGGAAAAAGAAACGCAAGAGCTCCTGTACTATTGCTGAAAGCAAAGAAGAAAAGAGTCCATTTTATCGAATGTACAAAAACACATGTTTGAAGATAGAAAGTGCAGCAGATAGGATCTCTAGTGCATCTGCCACCTCAGCTTCTCCCACTAATGTTGTCCCCACTATTGGAGAGGCTATGAAGATGGTCGAAGAGTGTGGGGTGGAAGAAGGAACTCCTCTAATGCACACTGCCACCATGCTGATCATGAAGCCTGAATTTAGAGAGGTCTTCAGCCATCTGAAAACAAATAAAGGAAGGCTGGATGTCCTTGAGAGAGAGCATGAGAAGGAGATGAGGCGCTAGTGAACCAATTTTTATTTCTATTGTTGCTGTGTGAACCATTAAGAATTTGTATTGTGAGCACTATTAGTTGTATGGCTACCTGAACCAATTTTAAATTGTACTCTGAGAACAATTTGCTTGTACTGAGAACAATTTGTACTAAAATTATTTGTATTGTGAGCTTATTATCCTTCTGTCAGATTAGTATCCATGTGCATGTATACATATATTTTTGTCCTTGTACTGTGAGCTTATTATCATTGTGTCAGATATATATCCTTGTACTGAGCTTAATAAATGTTAATATTTTTTGTAGATGGATGAGAACCTGGAAGGTGTAGCCCAAGGACAGAAGAGATTGCTACTCCTAGCTGAGCTTTCCCAGCATGCTGCCATTATTGGTCAAATGGGTGCACAATACACTGATCGTTATTGGAACAAAGGAGAGTACAGGGAAACACCAGAAACTGGACTGCAATGGGTGATGAGGTGCTTTTCTCGTCCAAGGTACTTCTATAAGATGTTTCGAATGAGCACCGATGTCTTCATGGCACTGCATGAGTTGCTAGTCTTGAACTATGGTTTGACCTCCACTAACAATGTTTCATCCATTGAGTCATTGGCGATGTTCTTGTGGATTGTCGGAGGACCGCAATCATTTTCACAAGTGGAAAATCGCTTCACTCGTTCACTGTGGACAGTCCACACTAAGTTTCATGAGGTGCTGAAGTGTTTGCGCAAGTTAGGTAAAGACAATATTAAGCCAAGAGATGCTACTTTTTCTTCGGAACATGAAAGAATCAAAGAAGACCGTTTCTGGCCATACTTCAAAGGCGCTATTGGAGCAATAGACGGTTCACATGTTCCAGTGGTTGTGCCAGCTGAGGATACGGTTAATCACACATGCCGTCATGGATATACATCTCAGAATTTGCTAGCTGTTTGCGACTTTGACATGAGGTTTATCTTTGCGGTTGCTGGTTGGCCCGGTTGTGCCCATGACACACGTATCCTCAATCATGCTTTGGCAAATTTTGATGATTTTCCTGTGCCTCCTAAAGGTATACACATATCACACGTATTATGTATTTGCTTCCTAATGGTTGGACCAGCAGTACGTGAGGTACTTGTATTATTTATTTGCTTACATTGATTTTACTTTGTAGGGAAATATTATCTTGTGGACTCTGGATATCCAAACCGAACAGGGTATCTAGCCCCTTTCAAAGGAAGCACATACCATATTCCAGAATTTCGTAATCGTTCTGGACCACCCCAAGGGAAATATGAGGTGTTCAATTTCAATCATTCATCCCTTCGAAATGTCATTGAGCGGGCCTTTGGAGTATTGAAGGAGAAGTGGCGTATTTTGAAGGGCATACCAAGTTTCTCAACTCGTACTCAGAAGCACATCATTCTTGCTTGTTTGGCATTGCATAATTTTATTCGTGATAGCAATTTGCATGATAAGGAGTTCGAAAGATGTGATGATGATGATGAATACTTGGTACAAGAGGATGACACGACACCGGAAGATGAGATTGAAGATGTGGAGAATGAGGATGCCATGAATATCATTCGTAGTAGAATAGCCGATGCTTTGTTTAGTGTGAGATAGTTATGTTGAGAGATGACATGATTTGATGAGCCCTTATCTTTTGTAAAATGCTAATATTATTATATTTGTATGGACCAAATCACTTTGAATACTAAAAAACTTGGAACAAATTTATTTTTCCTTACCAAAATAGTCATTTACATACAAATAAGTGAGTACAATATTTATTTACAAGCAATTTGAATATAAATAGTCCCTCAGGCCTTTAAGGGCATTACAGACATTTCTACACATCCTGCAGTTTCACAGCTGCTCTAACCAAACGGCTTTCAGCTTTTCCCATAGCTCTCAGCCCACAGCAGCTTTTCCACAGCCCACAGCTCACAGCAGCTTTTTTAAAATCCACAGCTCAACCAAACAGGCCCTAAAGGTGCCACCTTTAGTCCCGGGTCATCGAGCCGGGACTAAAGAGGGACCTTTAGTCCCGGTTGGTGTTACCAACCAGGACTAAAGGCCCTCCAGCCGAGCAAACGTGGCCACACCCTTTAGTCCCGGTTGGTAACCCCAACCGGGACTAAAGGTTCCTTTTCTTTTTCTTTTTTTTTTAAATTTGTTTTCAGTTCAGTTACACGTATTTGTTTAATATATAATATGTTTTTATGTACGTATTCTACGCTGCTAATATAAATACACACACGCATATAATTACATCTAATTCTCGTCTCGAGCATTATTATATTCGAATAAAGTATGCACCTATATATATTATAGATATATATATGTATATATACAACACTTCCATAATCTTGTTCTCGAAAATAATGATATCAATAAATATTTAATTTACATCATTTATTCCTTAGGATCAAAATAGAACTCGTCGTTGGGATTTAGCACTTTTTCTAGAAGATATCCTGCTATTGACTCTTGAACTGCTTTCAGATGGTCTTTTTGCATGACCCTTCGTTTCAACCATTTAGTCTTGCATTTTAAATAAAAGGAAAAGTATTAATACATATATATATATATATTCATTTAAAAATAAATAAAAAATTGATATATACGTACTCTGAGGACATCTTTAGGAGTTCTTATGTGCGCAGTGATAAATTCACAAACGTAGTATCCACACAAGTTATTACCTGGTTCTTACCGCAAACACCACTGTACGAGAAGAAGATTATTCTCATCATCTCACACGTAAATTGAAGTACGATATAGTAATTAAACACGTGGGGAAGTGTATATAGTACAACTTACTGGTATTTCAACTACATTAAGTGGTGCCTTGCAATCCTTGCGATGTTGCCGAATAAACTCTTTCCAAACCCTATGCGACCAATAATGTACGATCGTTAATAAATTATGGCAAAGTCTATTCAATAATAGTTCTGCGCGAAAGATCGAAATTACCTCTGGATAATGTCTATCATATCTTGGTATAGTGCCCGCTCTTTTCTCAATGAGTCAAAGATTACTAACCAACTTGAGTTTAACTCAATGACAATGAGTATCCAATGAAACTTGCATTGGTTTATACACACACGTACATGCATATAAGTTGTATTGATAATACATAAAATGTGTAGACTACATTATTATTAACACTTACTCAAAGTTGTACGGGAAAAGTATTGTTGTCTTGTCATACTGCTTCATGAAGAACATCATGATATTCTCCTGTGCTTCAGATACCCACCGCTCCTTGACAATAATACCGGTTTTGAATACGATATAAGGATCAATGAAGCCAACACTGGTGTCTTGTATTCTTTGGAGCTCTGACATCTGGAATCTGTATATAAATATAAGTTACATGTGAGGATAATTATATACACGTACGCATGGAAGTGAGTTTATTAAATAAAAGTAAGAATCACTTACAAACAAAAGGAGCTAATAATTGATTTGTCCAGAGCGTCCAAGTGGAATAGTTGATGCAATTCTTCGAAACTAATATGTAAGATGTCATCGCCATGGAAGTAATGATGGTCTCTAAATCTGACAAAGATCCACTGCTCACCCCTGCCACACGCCTGCATGTATCACTTGTTGAGCAAGTACATTTGCGTACCCAATTCATTCAGAGCCGCAGGGTTGTACAGACTTTTGCCATATTTATAAGTCTTCCAGGTATCAACTTCCAGGTTCTGGATTGGAGCTTTGCCCGTCAATTGATCCAAGGTTAAACCAGTATCTTTAAAAAAAGTATTACGGGCTTAAACCGACACTTCTCTAGAGTTGTCTGGTCGATAGACTTCTATGTTGGAATCATATTCATTAGCAACAACAAGATTTTGCATTTGTTGCTTCTGTTGTCTGAGCTGTGGGACATCCTTCCCTGATGCTCTTTTCCTTTTCTTATCTGCGTCATGTGACTTCACGAGGGAGCAGTCATAGTCTGATAGTGAAGAAGGCTTACGAAGTTCAATCATCTTTTTCTTGTGAGCATCGACCTTCTGCCTCAGCACCTCTCATGGTAGGTAAAAGTACGGCTTCTCCTTAAGCTTCGCTTGACTCTTGTTTTTGGTATCTATAAAAAATCTTTCACTTTTTTGTCTTCTTCAGCTGCTATTTGCTCATCAGTCTTTTCAGGAAGTATTTCTTGAGAAATAACTCTTTTTCTCGGGGTCTTCTTTGCCACCGGGACCTTAGACGTCTTTGTAGTGCGTCGCTGTGGAGGGGGTGGGGCAGTGTTGGAGACCGGCGTGGAGGCGATGTGGCCGGTGTTGGTGGAGACCGGCGTGGAGGCGTTGGAGATCGTTGTGAAGGTGGTGGGGCCGGTGTAGGAGTTGGAGATCATTGTGGAGGCGATGGGGCTAGCGTAGGAGTTGGCGATCGCCGTGGGGATGAAGTCGTCTCGCCCCCCGCGACGCTGTGATGAGATGGGGAATGAATGATTAGGCTAGGCTGGGGGGAGACCGTGCTACAAAAACAAGTTGTGTGTCAATTATTTTTGAAGCCAATAGAAAATTAATGGAAAATAATATTTCATTCACTTTCATTCGTACCTAGGGTGAGGTAGGGGAAGCGGTGGCACCCCAAGAATGATGATGAAGCGTTTGCGCCATTAAATAAATGTCTTCTCTGCTTCTCCTAGTGTCTTCTCCCCATCACCGCCTTCAATGTCAAGAGGAACATTGCTGTAACCTTTGAGCACTCTATCGACCGAGACGCTAGCATATCCAGGTTGAATAACTGACCCATGGATTCTTGGTGTCTTCGTTCGGTCTATTGGAGATACAACCCCGACAGCCACCATGATTGATGCATTATTACCATCTGGAATGTGCAGCTTACATGTTGTTAGAGGCTTGGTAATGTCATCAACAGGGAAGCGCAACCCAGCGTCATCTTGAATAACTGGCAGCTCCATAGAAGCACAACTGCTTTTCATCTGACCAACGGGGCTAATGGTGACTCCCGACGTTGATTGCGATTACATTTGACTCATTGCTAGCTGCACTTGCCTCTTGATCTCCTCCTACATTCTTGCCTCAAGAGATTTTTCTCGTTCACGTGATTCAAGCAATGCTTGTCGTGACTCATCAACAAATTGCTCCAATGCACAGATTTGTTCTGCCTCCTCATTCTTCTTTCTCTGGTGGCTTCTGTAGGTATCCTTGTCTGCTGGGAATGCGTGTAGCCACAGAACCGCCCCATAGCCTCTTGTTCGACCACCGTATTTGGGATTCTCTAGGGCATATGTCAATTCATCCTTCTCTTTGTTGGGCTTGAAAACACCACTATCAGCTTCTTCCCTAGCACGAGCTAGTCTCTGTGTTGCTCTCTCAATTTTTTGGCCAAAAATTAGCTTGCCAGTGTCTGGATCTAGGCTTCCACCATGAGCGTAGAACCAATTCTTCGCGCGTTGAGGCCAGTTCTTCTCTATTGTTTCAGGTATGATTCCCTTGGCAGTAATCTCTGCTTCTAGGTTCTGCCACTTGGGAATAGCACTCCTATAACCACCTGATCCCATGCGATGATGGTATTGCTTCTGTCGGGCATTCTACCGATTCCTCATCACACGTTCCTCACTGTCTTGAGATGTCTTGTATTCTACGAAGGCATCCCAATGGGACTCCAACTTGACAAACGCCTTAGCATTGAAATTCGGCGTAGCATTCTTCAAGATAAACTTTTTATACAATGTCTTCTTCCAACTCTAGAACAATGTTGCCATCTTCTTCATTGTCCAATCCCTCACTAGCTCCTTCAAAGCATCATCTGCTTGTAATATGAAATGCTGAGTGATATCTCTCCAAGCTAGGTTCTTGTCACGATCAGATACAAAACTAACATTAGGAGCGGATATCTTCTGCTTCCATTCATGAGCACTAACTGGGATCCTATCCCTTACAATGAACCCACATTGATTGACATATGTCTGAGCATGTGGTCCCAATGGTTTGCCGGTGTCAGTGTCGAATTCTGATATTATGAAACGGCCCTCTAATGACTTTTTGGCCCTCGGACTTTCCTACTTTTGTCGGTGGTTGATGTAGATCTAGAGACCGGCTACATGAGTAGAAACACAACGATTAACAACAAATATATGTACACATGCATATATAAGAGATGATAGATAATCGAATATACCTCGCCAGTATTTTCTTGTGTGACAATTTGTTGATCTTCAACCACTGGTATATTCAGGATATCCTCATAATCAACAAAGTACTGACTCATGTCATCTACATCCACATTGGTGCCGGCGTTGATAATATCCGTCATTATGTCATCACTCAAGTTATCATCCGGAGCAGCCATTTGTATCTTCAAGATAACACATAGATAGAATTACTATGGTACATAACATAAGTACATGTGATAACACATATAGAATTACTAAATCCAATTAAATATAATAACACATAATATTTCATAAGGATAAACAATAATAAGGTATAGGCTTTGGAATCGAATCAAAAACACTTTCGATCCAAAAACATGAAAATAAGTACATGTATATATATACACATAGAATGATACAACATATTTTCTCTCTCTCTCAACACATAGAAATAAGTGCATATGTTTGTATCTCTAGATATGCATGTGATACACATAGAATGTCTCTCTAGATACAATTTTCTCTCTCTCTCAACACATGAAAATAAGTACATGTATATATACATATAGAAATAATTAAGTACATATGTATACATATAGAATCTCTCTCTAGATATAATATATATAGAGAGATAGAATATATAATACTATAATAGATAATACATTTTAATCTAACATGAAATTAGATAAACTAGTAATAGATAATACATTTTAATCTAACATATATCAAAAACTATAATAAAAAACTATCTAAAAAAACTATCTAAATAAAATGTAAGTACTTGGTACGCTGTTTGCTATTTGACCAACAACTCATTTTTTCACATTGATTCTATACTGTACATTTTCTTCAAAAAAATGTTAGCTTTCTGTTGATCTGTTTACATTATATTTATTCATCTATTCAATACTTGTTTTTTACATGCAACCCAAATTTTAAAATTATTGCCAGGTTAATCCTTTGAATGTTACCAATTAAGTGAGCAAATTATGAATTGTACCTATACATTTTCATCTGCATAAACATTCTCAACTTTAGGTTCTGGAAAGTTGCACAAAAGAAAAGGGGTGAGATTTTACTTTGCTATGATAACAGTGAAGCTGAGTGTGTTTCGTGCATTATTCTTTTGTGGCACTCTAAATATGGTAATGTGGACTGTTAAGGAGAATTGCAGCCGTGGACCCAAGCAATTTTGTATATTCTTGTAGGACTACTCCTGGCATAATTACTAAATTCTTCAAAACACCATTACTTGGGAACTAAAAGCTGATATATTATATTAGCATGCAATCTTCTTTGCTGTCCCATACTCTGATTATGTACGGTAGCTTACACATTGTTACATGCTTTTTTTTTTGTGAACATTGTTACATACTTTATTTCACTACGTGTCAACAGGAGACCTACATTTTCAATTTATTTTGTCTTTGTTAATGGAGAAGCCATTTTAGCCATGGAGTTCACTATTCGTGTGGGAAATTGTAGGAGATATACATTATCTATTAAACTATGCCGCTATTCTAGTTTTCTTTTAATCATGACGTCCAATATGTTTACTAGGCTCACAGCTTTTGACTTTTGAGTCCTATTGCATCGCGTTTAAGGTAAAATGCCAAGGCACCTAAAAATGCATGTGCTGTGATCTGCATGCATGTTCTTCCACATATATTAAAGCCTTCTCCAGTTTAGATGACTAACTCCTGAGAGGTCACTACTACAGAATGGACTTGTTGTCCCGAGCGGTAACGGTCTTTAGTCCCGGTTACCGCGCCGGGACAATGTTCCCGGGACTAAAGGTGCCACCTTTAGTCCCGGGTCATCGAGCCGGGACTAAAGAGGGACCTTTAGTCCCGGTTGGTGTTACCAACCAGGACTAAAGGCCCTCCAGCCGAGCAAACGTGGCCACACCCTTTAGTCCTGGTTGGTAACCCCAACCGGGACTAAAGGTTCCTTTTTTTTTTCTTTTTTTTTAAATTTGTTTTCAGTTCAGTTACACGTATTTGTTTAATATATAATATGTTTTTATGTACGTATTCTACGCTGCTAATATAAATACACGCACGCATATAATTACATCTAATTCTCGTCTCGAGCATTATTATATTCGAATAAAGTATGAACCTATATATATTATAGATATATATATGTATATATACAACACTTTCATAATCTTGTTCTCGAAAATAATGATATCAATAAATATTTAATTTACATCATTTATTCCTTAGGATCAAAATAGAACTCGTCGTTGGGATTTAGCACTTTTTCTAGAAGATATCCTGCTATTGACTCTTGAACTGCTTTCAGATGGTCTTTTTGCATGACCCTTCGTTTCAACCATTCAGTCTTGCATTTTAAATAAAAGGAAAAGTATTAATACATATATATATATATTCATTTAAAAATAAATAAAAAATTGATATATACGTACTCTGAGGACATCTTTAGGAGTTCTTATGTGCGCAGTGATAAATTCACAAACGTAGTATCCACACAAGTTATTACCTGGTTCCTGCCGCAAACACCACTGTACGAGAAGAAGATTATTCTCATCATCTCACACGTAAATTGAAGTACGATATAGTAATTAAACACGTGGGGAAGTGTATATAGTACAACTTACTGGTATTTCAACTACATTAAGTGGTGCCTTGCAATCCTTGCGATGTTGCTGAATAAACTCTTTCCAAACCCTGTGCGACCAATAATGTACGATCGTTAATAAATTATGGCAAAGTCTATTCAATAATAGTTCTGCGCGAAAGATCGAAATTACCCCTGGATAATGTCTATCATATCTTGGTATAGTGCCCGCTCTTTTCTCAACGAGTCAAAGATTACTAACCAACTTGAGTTTAACTCAATGACAATGAGTATCCAATGAAACTTGCATTGGTTTATACACACACGTACATGCATATAAGTTGTATTGATAATACATAAAATGTGTAGACTACATTACTATTAACACTTACTCAAAGTTGTACGGGAAAAGTATTGTTGTCTTATCGTACTGCTTCACGAAGAACATCATGATATTCTCCTGTGCTTCAGATACCCACCGCTCCTTGACAATAATACCGGTTTTGAATACGATATAAGGATCAATGAAGCCAACACTGGTGTCTTGTATTCTTTGGAGCTCTGACATCTGGAATCTGTATATAAATATAAGTTACATGTGAGGATAATTATATACACATACGCATGGAAGTGAGTTTATTAAATAAAAGTAAGAATCACTTACAAACAAAAGGAGCTAATGATTGATTTGTCCAGAGCGTCCAAGTGGAATAGTTGATGCAATTCTTCGAAACTAATATGTAAGATGTCATCGCCACGGAAGTAATGATGGTCTCTAAATCTGACAAAGATCCACTGCTCACCCCTGCCACACGCCTGCATGTATCACTTGTTGAGCAAGTACATTTGCGTACCCAATTCATTCAGAGCCGCAGGGTTGTACAGACTTTTGCCATATTTATAAGTCTTCTAGGTATCAATTTCCAGGTTCTGGATTGGAGCTTTGCCCGTCAATTGATCCAAGGTTAAACCAGTATCTTTAAAAAAAGCATTATGGGCTTGAACCGACACTTCTCTAGAGTTGTCTGGTCAATAGACTTCTATGTTGGAACCATATTCATTAGCAACAACAAGATTTTGCATTGGTTGCTTCTGTTGTCTGAGTTGTGGGACATCCTTCCCTGATGCTCTTTTCCTTTTCTTATCTGCGTCATGTGACTTCATGAGGGAGCGGTCATAGTCTGATAGTGAAGAAGGCTTACGAAGTTCAATCATCTTTTTCTTGTGAGCATCGACCTTCTGCCTCAGCACCTCTCATGGTAGGTAAAAGTACGGCTTCTCCTTAAGCTTCGCTTGACTCTTGTTTTTGGTATCTATAAAAAAATCTTTCACTTTTTTGTCTTCTTCAGCTGCTATTTGCTCATCAGTCTTTTCAGGAAGTATTTCTTGAGAAATAACTCTTTTTCTCGGGGTCTTCTTTGCCACCGGGACCTTAGACGTCTTTGTAGTGCGTCGCTGTGGAGGGGGTGGGGCGGTGTTGGAGACCGGCGTGGAGGCGATGTGGCCGGTGTTGGTGGAGACCGGCGTGGAGGCATTGGAGATCGTTGTGAAGGTGGTGGGGCCGGTGTAGGAGTTGGAGATCATTATGGAGGCGATGGGGCCAGCGTAGGAGTTGGCGATCGCCATGGGGATGAAGTCGTCTCGCCCCCCGCGACGCTATGATGAGATGGGGAATGAATGATTAGGCTAGGCTGGGGGGAGACCGTGCTACAAAAACAAGTTGTGTGTCAATTATTTTTGAAGCCAATAGAAAATTAATGGAAAATAATATTTCATTCACTTTCATTCGTACCTAGGGTGAGGTAGGGGAAGCGGTGGCACCCCAGGAATGATGATGAAGCGTTTGCGCCATTAAATAAATGTCTTCTTTGCTTCTCCTAGTGTCTTCTCCCCATCACCGCCTTCAATGTCAAGAGGAACATTGCTGTAACCTTTGAGCACTCTATCGACCGAGACGCTAGCATATCCAGGTTGAATAACTGACCCATGGATTCTTGGTGTCTTCGTTCGGTCTATTGGAGATACAACCCCGACAGCCACCATGATTGATGCATTATTACCATCTGGAATGTGCAGCTCACATGTTGTTAGAGGCTTGGTAATGTCATCAATAGGGAAGCGCAACCTAGCGTCGTCTTGAATAACTGGCAGCTCCATAGAAGCACAACTACTTTTCATCTGACCAACGTGGCTAATGGTGACTCCCGACGTTGATTGCGATTACATTTGACTCATTGCTAGCTGCACTTGCCTCTTGATCTCCTCCTACATTCTTGCCTCAAGAGATTTTTCTCGTTCACGTGATTCAAGCAATGCTTGTCGTGACTCATCAACAAATTGCTCCAATGCACGGATTCATTCTGCCTCCTCATTCTTCTTTCTCTGGTGGCTTCTGTAGGTATCCTTGTCTGCTGGGAATGCGTGTAGCCACGGAACCACCCCATAGCCTCTTGTTCGACCACCGTGTTTGGGATTCTCTAGGGCATATGTCAATTCATCCTTCTCTCTGTTGGGCTTGAAAACACCACTATCAGCTTCTTCCCTAGCACGAGCTAGTCTCTGTGTTGCTCTCTTAATTTTTTGGCCAAAAATTAGCTTGCCAGTGTCTAGGTCTAGGCTTCCACCATGAGCGTAGAACCAATTCTTCGCGCGTTGAGGCCAGTTCTTCTCTATTGTTTCAGGTATGATTCCCTTGGCAGTAATCTCTGCTTCTAGGTTCTGCCACTTGGGAATAGCACTCCTATAACCACCTGATCCCATGCGATGATGGTATTGCTTCTATCGGGCATTCTGCCGATTCCTCATCACACGTTCCTCACTGTCTTGAGATGTCTTGTATTCTACGAAGGCATCCCAATGGGACTCCAACTTGACAAACGCCTTAGCATTGAAATTTGGCGTAGCATTCTTCAAGATAAACTTTTTATACAATGTCTTCTTCCAACTCTAGAACAATGTTGCCATCTTCTTCATTGTCCAATCCCTCACTAGCTCCTTCAAAGCATCATCTGCTTGTAATATGAAATGCTGAGTGATATCTCTCCAAGCTAGGTTCTTGTCACGATCAGATACAAAACTAACATTAGGAGCGGATATCTTCTGCTTCCATTCATGAGCACTAACTGGGATCCTATCCCTTACAATGAACCCACATTGATTGACATATGTCTGAGCATATGGTCCCAATGGTTTGCCGGTGTCAGTGTCGAATTTTGATATTATGAAATGGCCCTCTAATGGCTTTTTGGCCCTCGAACTTTCCTACTTTTGTCGGTGGTTGATGTAGATCCAGAGACCGGCTACATGAGTAGAAACACAACGATTAACAACAAATATACGTACGCATGCATATATAAGAGATGATAGATAATCAAATATACCTCGCCAGTATTTTCTTGTGCGACAATTTGTTGATCTTCAACCACTGGCATATTCAGGATATCCTCATAATCAACAAAGTACTGACTCGTGTCATCTACATCCACATTGGTGCCGGCGTTGATAATATCCGCCATTATGTCATCACTCAAGTTATCATCTGGAGCAGCCATTTGTATCTTCAAGATAACACATAGATAGAATTACTATGGTACATAACATAAGTACATGTGATAACACATATAGAATTACTAAATCCAATTAAATATAATAACACATAATATTTCATAAGGATAAACAATAATAAGGTATAGGCTTTGGAATCGAATCAAAAACACTTTCGATCCAAAAACATGAAAATAAGTACATGTATATATATACACATAGAATGATACAACATATTTTCTCTCTCTCTCAACACATAGAAATAAGTGCATATGTTTGTATCTCTAGATATGCATGTGATACACATAGAATGTCTCTCTAGATACAATTTTCTCTCTCTCTCAACACATGAAAATAAGTACATGTATATATACATATAGAAATAATTAAGTACATATGTATACATATAGAATCTCTCTCTAGATATAATATATATAGAGAGATAGAATATATAATACTATAATAGATAATACATTTTAATCTAACATGAAATTAGATAAACTAGTAATAGATAATACATTTTAATCTAACATATATCAAAAACTATAATAAAAAACTATCTAAAAAAACTATCTAAATAAAATACTAATTAAATTTTAATACATTTAATCTAATATATCAAAAACTATCTAAAAAATAACTAAAAAACTAACAATAAACTACTAATTAAAATTTAATACATTTTAATCTAACATACAGCCGAGACTTTATAAAAAAAATCTAAAAAACATGGCCGATCGAGAGCCTACAGCAGATCAAGAGTACTCGACGGAGGCCGTACGGTGGGCGTGCGGGGTGGGCGCGTGGGAAGCGTCAGCGACGGAGGGTGGGGTCGGGTGCGGCGGCGGAGACGGGATGCGGCATTGCGGGCCAAAAGAATGGCGCGGCCAGGCGGGGGTAGACGACGGCGGCGTGGCAGAGATGAGCTCGACGACGGTGGATGGCGCGGCCGGGCGGGGCTGAGCGACGGAGGCGAGATCGAAGATGAACAGAACAGACATTTGATATATATAGGCCGGGACTAAAGGACATTTAGTCCCGGCTGGTGTTACCAGTCGGGACTAAAGGTATTTTTGGGTGGGCACCGAAATTGCCGCCCACCCTTTAGTCCTGGTTCTTGGTCTGGGCCGGGACTGAAGGCCTGAAAATTTTGGCAACCCGCCAGCGTAATTGGAAAGGCCTGGGATTTTGATTTTATTTAATACTAGGTTAATCAATTAATTCTATAGCAACTTCAATACTTTGCAATATTTATTTTAAAAAATACTATTGATTAACTAATTATTTATTGTAAATAGGAAAATTTTGTAACCTAAAGTTTTTAATTTCTTTTATGAATATAGAATATAAATGTTACTAATACTAAGTATTTTGTTAATGCAAAAATATATTTGTAACTTAAAATTAATAAAACTAATATTATTCGATAGGAAATTTATTATCACATTATTGTAACGTCAATGTTTTAATTTTGTCTCGGTTTTCGACCAAAATTGACAGGAAATTTTTGTTTAACCTATAAAAATAAAGAAAATATAGTATTTTTTGTTTTACAACTTTTTCAAATGAAAAAATGGCCTATATAAGAATTGTATATATTGATGAGCTTAACAAACTTGGTATTCAAAACTTTTCAATTTGAGACAATCTAGGGTTCCAAAAACAAGTTTGTAGGCGTCGAAATTTAAAAATCTCAAATTTGAACCATCGAAACTTTCTCAAATGGAAAGTTGACCAAAACAACAATTGTAGATCTTTTTGAGTTTAACAAACTTGGTATTCAAAACGTTTCAATTTGAGGTCATTTAGAGTTCATAATACTAGAGTCAAAGTGTTGTTTTTTCATTTGACCAAATTTGACTTGGTCAAACTTGCTAAAATGAGACACTAAATGACCTCAGATGAAAAAACTCTGAATACCAAGTTTGATCATCTCAGCAAGATCTACAATTATTACATAGCTCATTTTCCCATTTGAGAAATTTTTATCAAACACTAGTCACAACTTCTTAAATCTCATATAGACTTTCTAAAACTATGTCACACACTTGTGAAATTTGAACTATATTTTTTTAAGCTTTCTCAAATGAAAAATGGCTTATATAAGGATTGTAGATATTGATGAGCTTAACAAACTTGGTATTCAAAACTTTTCAATTCGAGACAATCTAGGGTCCCGAAAACTAGTTTGTAGGCGTCGAAATTTAAAAATCACAAATTTGAACCATCCAAACTTTCTCAAATGGAACGTTGACCAAAACAACAATTGTAGATCTTTTTGAGTTTAACAAACTTGGTATTCAAAACTTTTCAATTTGAAGTCATTTAGATTTCATAATACTAGAGTCAAAGTGTTGTTTTTTCATTTGACCAAATTTGACTTGGTCAAACTTGCTCAAATGAGACACTAAATGTCCTCAGATGAAAAAACTCTGAATACCAAGTTTGATCATCTTAGCAAGATCTACAATTGTTACATAGCTCATTTTCCCAATTGAGAAATTTTTATCAAACACTAATCACAACTTCTTCAATCTCATATAGATTTTCTAAAACTATGTCACACACTTGTGAAATTTGAACTACATTTTGTTTAAGCTTTCTCAAATGAAAAAATGGCCTATATAAGGATTGTATATATTCATGAGCTTAACAAACTTGGTATTCAAAACTTTTCAATTTGAGACAATCTAGGGTCCCGAAAACTAGTTTGTAGGTGTCAAAATTTAAAAATCATAAATTTGAACCATCCAAACTTTCTCAAATGGAAAGTTGACCAAAACAATAATTGTAGATCTTTTTGAGTTTAACAAACTTGGTATTCAAAACTTTTCAATTTGATGTCATTTAGAGTTCATAATACTAGAGTCAAAGTGTTGTTTTTTCATTTGACCAAATTTGACTTGGTCAAACTTGCTCAAATGAGACACTAAATGACCTCAGATGAAAAAACTCTGAATACCAAGTTTGATCATCTTAGCAAGATCTACAATTGTTATATAGCTCATTTTCCCATTTGAGAAATTTTTATCAAACAATAGTCACAACTTCTTGAATCTCATATAGACTTTCTAAAACTGTCACACACTTGTGAAATTTGAACTACATTTTGTTCAAGCTTTCTCAAATGAAAAAATGGCCTATATAAGGATTGTAGATATTGATGAGCTTAACAAACTTGGTATTTAAAACTTTTCAATTTGAGACAATCTAGGGTCTCGAAAACTAGTTTGTAGGCGTCGAAATTTAAAAATCACAAATTTGAACCGTCCAAACTTTCTCAAATGGAAAGTTGACCAAAACAACAATTGTAGATCTTTTTGAGTTCAACAAACTTGGTCAAACTTTCTCAAATGAGACACTAAATGATCTCAGAGGAAAAAACAATTGTGAAGTCATAACATATTACATAATATCCGTCTCTAAAACATAATATATTAAACATGCATCGTTGTATCATGCGGGCACAACAGTGAATTTCTTCTTGACGTATGACCCTTGGTTATGATCTTGTCATAACCATGGAGTGTCTTCATCATTTAACATGATGCTTGGATCTTTCTTCACTATGAAGGGTGGAATTCGGACATTTCTTTCATAATCTTCTAACATGTCTGACTTGTCTTCAATTCCCACTATATTTATTTTCCCAGAAAGAACTATGTGGCGCTTTGGCTCATTGATTATTGAGTTGATGTCTTCGTTTTTTCCTCTCTTTGATTTTGTAGACATGTCTTTCACATAGAACACCTGACTCACATCGGCAGCAAGGATGAATGGTTCGTCTTTGTACCCGATATTGTTGAGGTCCACTGTTGTCATTCCATACTCTTTGTCGACTGTGACCCCTCCTCCGGTTCGCTTCACCCATTGGCACCGGAATAAAGGGACTTTAAAATTAGGTGCGTAGTCTAGTTCCCATATATCTTCTATGCGGCCATAATATGTTTGTATATTCCTATTTGGATCTGTGCCATCTATGCGAACACCACTATTTTGATTGGTGCTCCTTTTATCTTAGGCAACTATGTAAAATGTATTCCCATTTATCTCGTACCCTTGGTACATGAGGATATGCCATGATGGTTGCCTAGCCAACAAATACAGTTGCTCATCAATATTGTCATCGCCTTGACATTCTTTTCGTAACCAACCGCTGAAACTTTCCATGTGCTGACGCCTAATCCAAGCTTCAGTCTTCCCTAGAAACTTGGATCATAAGAACTCCTTATGTATCTCGATGTACGGATGCACCAATGATGAGTTCTGAAGAACTGTATAGTGTGCTTTATTGAAATAATCGTCTTCCATGCCAATATATGTTTTCTTCCCTAAAGTTCCTTTACCACTGAGTCTCCCCTCGTGTCATGATTCGGGAACGCCAATCGGGGCAAGGTCAGGAATAAAGTCAACATAGAACTCAATGACCTCCTCTGTTCCATAGCCCTGGGCGATGCTTCCTTCAGACTTAGAACGGACTTTCACATATTTCTTCAAGACTCCCATAAACCTCTCGAAGGGGAACATGTTATGTAAGAATACAGGTCCAAGAATATTAATCTCCTTCACCAAATGAACTAGGAGGTGTGTCATGATATTAAAGAAGGATGGAGGGAACACCAACTTAAAGCTGACAAGACATTGAACCACATCATTCTGTAGAGTAGCTAGTTCCACTAGATTGATTGCCTTTTGAGAAATTGCATTGAGGAATGCACATAGCTTCACGGTGGCTAGACGTACATGTGGAGGTAGAATTCCTCTTAAAGCAACTGGAAGCAATTGCATCATAAGCATGTGGCAGTCGTGGGACTTTAAGTTTAGGAATTTCTTATCTGGCACATTTATTATACCCTTTATATTGGAGGAGAATCCCGATGGGACCTTGATGCTGCTTAGACATTCGAACATGCTGTCCCTCTCTTCTTTGCTAAGCGTGTAGCTAGCAGGACTTAAGTAATGACGTCCATCATCTGTCTTCTCTGGATGAAGGTTGTCTCGTTCTTTCATGCCCTGCAAGTCCTGGCATGCTTCAAGTGAATCCTTTGGCTTCCCGTACACACCCATGAATCCTAACAGGTTCACATAAAGATTCTTTGTCAGGTGCATCACATTGATTGCGTTGCGGACCTCTAGGACTTGCCAATAGGGTAGCTCCCAAAAGATGGACTTCTTCTTCCACATGGGTGCGTGCCCCTTAGCATCTTTGGGAACAGATTCGCTGCCTTGTCCCTTTCCAAATACTACTTTCACATCCTTGACCATTGCGAGTACATCTTCCTTGATTCGGTTATGAGGCTTCTTCCAGTGGTCTGGCTTACCTTTAAAATGCTTACCTTTCTTTCTTACTTAGTGATTCAAAGGAAGTAATCGACGATGGCCAAGGTACATGACCTTTCGACATCTTTTCAAATATATACTGTCAAGGTCATCAAAACAATGTGTGCATGCATTATATCCTTTGTTTGTCTGACCTGAAAGATTACTTAAAGCAGGCCAATCATTGATTGTTACGAACAACATTGCTCGTAGGTCAAAGTGTTCTTGTTTGTACTCATCCCAGACATGTACACCTGGTTTGTTCCATAAAACTAGAAGTTCTTCAACTAATGGCTTCAGATAGACATCAATGTCGTTGCCAGGTTGCCTCGGACCTTGGATGAGGATCGGCATCATAATGAACTTCCACTTCATGCATATCCATGGAGGAAGGTTGTAAATACATAGAGTAACTGGCCAAGTGCTATGACTAGTGCTCTGCTCCCCAAAAGGATTCATACCATCTGTACTTAAGGCGAACCTTAAGTTTCTAGCCTCATTTGCAAATTCTGGAAATTCCCTGTCTATCGCTCTCCACTGGGACCCATCAGCTGGGTGTCTCAGCATATTATCTACCTTACGGTCTTCTTTATGCCACCGCAACAACTTTGCATGGTCTTTATTTCTAAACAAACGTTTTAAGCGTGGTATTATAGGAGCATACCACATAATCTTGGCAGGGATTTTCTTTCTAGGACGTTGTTCACCCTCGACGTCACCAGGATCATCGTGCCTGATCTTATACCACGATGCTTTACATACCGGGCATTCATCCAAATTCTCGTATTCATTGCCATGGTAGAGGATGCAGTCATTAGGACATGCATGTATCTTCTGGATTTTTAATCCCAATGGGCAGACAACCTTTTTTTGCTTCATACGTAGTGGTGGGCAATTCATTTGGCTTCGGAAGCATCTTCTTTATGAGGTTCAATAAATTCCCAAATGCCTTATCAGATATACCATTCTTTGCCTTCCACTGTAGCAATTCCAGTGTTGTACCCAGCTTTTTTTGCCTCTCTTTGGCCATCGGGTATAGCAACTTCCTATGATCCTCAAGCATGCGCTCGAACTTAACTTTCTCTTTTTCACTTTCCAATTCTTGTTGTGCATCACGAATGGCATCGCCAAGAGCATCACCGAGATCATCTTCTACCGCTGCCTCTTCTTCATCTCCCCCCATTGTAGTATCATCAAAGGCACCATACTGAGCAATAATGTCATCAATGTCTAAATCTTCTCCTTCACCTTCTTCCATCATGACCCCACTTTCTCCATGCTTAGTCCAACATATATAGTTTGACATGAAACCTGACTTAAGCAAATGTGAATGAAGACTCATTGAGCTTGAATATTCCTTTAAATTCTTACATAGGGCACATGGATAGCACATGAAACCATCCCGCTTATTTGCCTCGGCCACACCTAAGAAATAGTGCAAGCCCTCAATAAAGTCTTGGGAGCGGCGATCGGCATTGTACATCCAATGGCGTGACATAATCTGTATTATACGATAAATTATGAAAAACTTGAACATAATTAAGTATTTTATTACACAACATAAATGACACACACATGGTTGATTAATTAACTAAGCCTGGCTACAACGTAAGCAATCCCAACTATCACTAAACAAACTAAAACTATAATGCACTTCAGTAATATAATTATTTCATGATCGTACGCAACTAAAACAGACAAATCATTCTTCTGTTGAATATCAATAAGCTTCTCCTGCTGGCTCACTGACTCATCAGCAGCAGCCGCTACCTCAAGCGCACCCAAATTCTACACGTATGTAGCATAATCTTCCTCCTAGTACCAACCATTGCATCCATTGCCCTCCCACTGAAATTAAAGCCAAAAAATATTTAGTCAAAAATATTCAAGAAAAGCAGGTCAATTAGCCATAATTATAAAATGCGTAAGAAACTCACATCGCGATCCGGGCACTTATAGAAAACACGACCCTTGTTGGGTCCCTGTCTCTTGACTCGGTACTCCATCAAAATCTTCTGCTTACACTTGCCGTAGATAATGAGAGGGAGTTCTGGCCTCAGTCATTTCGCAACCGAACGAGAGGCCGAGGATCCGGTACCAGTTGTCATCTACTTTCTATACTTATTTTTGCAAACTAGTGTAAATTTCATATTTTCTAAAATGATATATTTAAATAAAACTAGTACGGATTTCACATGTTTCAATAAATAACCATCCGTACTAGTTGACCTTGCTTATGTGATCATCTCGGTCAGCATTTCTCCACCGGACGGCACCGTACTTGGCTAAGGAAGAGCTCCGATTCTACGAGAAAGGGAACACGGTCTTCCATGACCATTGCCGCTCTCCCTCGTAGAATCAAAGTTCCTCCTTGACGTCCATTACCGCTCGGCAGAGAACATGTTGGCCAAGCTGAACACGGTCCGCAAGTTCAACTAGTACGGATTTTCTATAATTTTCTAACTATTTACTAAGTTTTTCATTTCATGGAAAATTTAATTCTAAAAAAAGGCATGATTTCTAAGTAGTTCATTTCATGGAAAAAATAATTCTAAGTGACCTGCTCGATATCGGCGAGCTCACGGACGTTTAGGTTGCCGAGGATAGTAACATTTGTAGATGACATTTATAGGTCTGAAGTTATCAAATATCCATCAAATTATAGCTCAAAAACATATTTCAATAAATAACCATCCGTACTAGTTGACCTTGCTTACGTGATCAACTCGGCGAGCATTTCTCCACCGGACAGCACCGTACTTGGCCAAGGAAGAGCTCCGATTCTACGAGAAAGGGAACACAGTCTTCCACGACCGTTGCCGCTCTCCCTCATAAAATCAAAGCTCCTCCTTGACGTCCGTTACCGCTCGGCAGAGAACATGCTTGCCGACCTGAACACGGTCCGCAAGTTCAACTAGTATGGATTTTCTACAATTTTCTAAGTTTTTCATTTCATGGAAAATTTAATTCTAAAAAATAAAAGGCATGATTTCTAAGTATTTCATTTCATGGAAAAAATAATTCTAAGTGACCTGCTCGATATCGGCGAGCTCGTGGGCGTTTAGGTTGCCGATGATAGTAACATTTGTAGATGACATTTGTAGGTCTGAAGTTATCAAATATCCATCAAATTATAGCTCAAAAACATGTTTCAATAAATAACCATCCGTACTAGTTGATCTTGCTTACGTGATCATCTCGACGAGCATTTCTCCACCGGACGGACACCGTACTTGGCCAAGGAAGAGCTCCGATTCTACGAGAAAGGGAACACGGTCTTCCACGACCGTTGCCGCTCTCCCTCGTAGAATCAAAGCTCCTCCTTGACGTCCGTTACCGCTCGGCAGAGAACATGCTTGCCGAGCTGAACACGGTCTGCAAGTTCAACTAGTACGGATTTTCTACAATTTTCTAACAATTTTCTAAGTTTTTCATTTCATGGAAAAATTAATTCTAAGATCACGTAAGCCACCGGGGACGAGGATGGCGCGTGCTCCAGCGAGGACGAGCGAGGCGTGATTTTGATGAACTAATTTAACTTTTGTTTATCCAAACATATATGCAAATCATCATGTGATTTTTAGCTAAAAATGACATATAAAATCATAATAAAGTCCAACATATAAAGTTACACATGCATCTACATCGCAAAATGAGATAAGCTACTGATAAAACATAAGAGGATTAAGTTTGTTACCTCCAAAATCGAAGAGCAACACCAATGAAGGGGGAGAGAGCAAGAACAACAGCAAGCTGAAGAACAGAGGCAGTGAGTTTGAATGGAATGGCTCGGGCTCGGGGAGGAAGAAATGAGCTGAATTATAGGCCGGAATAATTAGTCCCTGGTTAGGGGTCCAAACCGGGACTAAAGATTAATCTTTATTCCCGGGGCATCACCCAAACCGGGACTAAAAGCTTTAGTCCCGGTTGGTAATACCAGCCGGGACTAAAGATCCCTGCCCCGCGGACGACCGTTGGGCAGGGACCTTTACCAACCGGGACTAAAGGGACCTTTAGTCCTGGAGGCAAAAAAATGCCGAGGCTAATGCCAAATTGGGACATCGTTCTAAAGTCTGTTCTCTAGTAGTGGGTGTTTGGTTTCGCATCCAATCAATTAACTTATTTGGGTCACTTCAATAGACACATCTTTATTCTAGTAGCTTATGTTTTCAGGTAGAGGATATAATTGAAGCGATAGAAGATGCCGGATTTGAAGCAGAAATTATCCCTGAATCTGCTGTCTCCAAAATGCTTAACCTTCTCCGCTCTAGCTTGTTCCTTAGCGTAAGTTTTTCTCTTACCTCTTTATTTTTTCCCCTCGCATCATGAAGTTTAGGACAACAGAATAGGCAGAATGCATGTTTAATGATGATACCCTTGCTAATGTTATCACTAGGGAAGAGCTGATAGCATGTATCTGCAGCAGGCAGCATAATATTAGACCCTAATTATTTTTTATTAATTTTTTTAATCATGACCAAATGGCCCCTCCTGTGACATCCAACTCAATGGGTCCTATCTGTCCATTGGCATTTTAAATAATATGTTACTTCTTTTTGCTTGCATGTGAGGCCCAGCAAGACAAGATGCCTTAGGAAATAAAATGCTACTCTAATTCAGTGTTTGGGAATGTAGTAAAGGAGGATATTCACATCTCAAGTGGCATTCATATTGAATTTGACAATTAAGGACTAATGGGCAAAAAGGAGATAAAATGCAGGGTCTAAAAGGAATATGTATTAGGTGTTGGAGGCACAAGCGTCAGGGTTAGATTTTTCACTAGTTATTTTAAAAAGTTATTGTCACCTAATATTTTTAAGTTGTGGTTTGATGCTGCTTGCCCTCTGAGGCCCTGACTCTTGTCTAATTATTTTGTTGCACCAGATTCCTGTATTTTTCATTCGTATGGTTTGCCCCAGTATACCTTTCCTTAGTACACTACTAAGCATGCACTGTGGACCATTTCTCCTGGGGGATTTGCTGAAGTGGATATCGGTAAGCATTGTACAGTTGTTGTCGGGAAACGGTTCTATGTGGCGGCTTATAGGGCCGTGAGGCATGGCTCTACAAACATGGATGTGCTAGTGGTTCTGTTAAGGGCAAACTGGGTTTCATGTTCATGCGATCTTTTCTACAAAATAATGAACTATCATCATATGCTTTTAGTACTCCATGGTGGTGTAGTCTGTTCTCCTTGATGAATCCTTCAGCCACAGACAAATAACTATTTGTTGAATTTTCAACAAACTGGATTTGTCTGGGCTCTAATCTATGCACACTTGAACTTCCTTTTACATCTGTAATCGTATTACTGAAGCATTCAGTTGATACTTGTGAAACTAACTCTGATATTTTTATTTTTGCATCTTCTAGGTTTGCAGGACCCAAATTATGTTTTCCAAGTGTCTCTTGTGCCTGCTCCAAAACTGCCTGTAGGTATTTCCCTTGGGCTTCAATTCGTAGTTGTAGATGCATTTGCACCTGTTTCCAGTTTAAATTTCAGGTCATAATCACTGCAGCACAACTCCATTTTATAGACACTATAAGGGGACTTTGTTGGACCATTAAAAACATTGAAACTAATTTGATATTGTAGATGTTGATGCATTTTTCTATAAATTTGGACAAAGTTAGAGAAGTTTGACTTATGACAAAGCTAAAAAGAACTATAATTTGGAACGGAGGGACCATATAATGGCTGCATGCCACCTGTTGAAGATTGCGGACTTGCATTAATGGGGATTTTCATCAAACATTTAGAAGTTCAATAATAGAATTGGTGTTTGAGAGATCTGTTTTCATATTTGTTTTTTAACAGACTATTTGTTTCTTCACCCTGTAATAACTAATGGCTATGTGCATCTCTTGACTCAGCTCAAACAATCTTATTGCTTAATCTAAAATGGTAATTAGCTTGTACTCCCTCAGTTATCTTAGTGGTGTCAGTGACTCACCTCAAGTTGTTCATTTAGCTGTCTCTGAACCTCAATTTGCATCTGAAGTGCTTCACCAATTTGAATAGTCCTTGCACCCAGGAAAAGAGACTATTATTTCAGTATTCAGATTATATGAAATTACAGTGTGCTAATAGAGTCCTTACTTCTCTGCCTGCGGAACGACATTTGTACTGCTCATTGTTGCTGCGCTTGTTCCGGGAATCCTATCAGCAACGGATATGGCTGCAAAGCGGTTACAAGTTGCTAACTCTTATGCTGTTCCATTATAACATGGTAAATATGGGAGTTACAACTTGTTCTTACCATTCTTTGATGTACTGACATTTGCTTGAGCTTGGAGGTTCTTGCTAAGCCTGTACTTATGTAACATCCAAGAAATGATGATTACTGCAACAGTTACAAATATCATTTTAGCAGGCGGATTTCTGATTCTAAAGTACCTGGAGATGGCTTTTCAAACTGAAGATTGCTATTATCTTCTATTTTCTGCTCATTTCTTGGCTGCTAATATCTTCATTTGTTTGCTTGAACCTTGAGTGTACTTGACTGTTTCAGTTTAAGTACTTCACTAGTACATGGGACCCCTTTTAACATATGTTCAGTTTGATTTTAATGTTTGTTACCCTTGCCTCTGTAGGAAACATGCTAACCTTTATGGTGGGTTCAAAGCAAGCATTTGAAGTATCCCTAGCAGATGTTGCACAAACCCAGATGCAAGGAAAAACAGATGTTCTCTTAGAGCTTCATGTTGATGATACTACTAGAGCCAATGAGGTTTGTAGTGGACAGTAGTTGTAGTGGATCCACTCATATTTTCTGCATTGCCAATGAGGTGCTAGTCGATCTCATTTGGATACATGTACCTGATACTGTAGACTTATCATTAATGAATCATTGATTAATGTTTGTAATGGCTGACCATATATGTATGTCTTAGTGACTATTTGGACTTGGTCATGGATGAATCTATTTGTATGAGAAACGTGCACAATGATGTTACTTTTGTATTAATTTGCAACCAAATGACCTTTTATTTTTTTAAATGTATTTAAACGATCTCGTCAAACCATCCGTCGCTGAAAACATTTGTAACCTCAAATTATCTGTCGCTATAGAGTACTGGGAGGCAATCTGTCGCTAAAGAGTAGCAAGAGACTGTCTGACGCTAAAAAAATTCAGGGCAACGGACGGTCTGACGCTAAAAGTACTGTCTGACGCTAAAGATGTTTAGCGACAGGACTTACAACGTCTGCAGAAGTCTGTCGCTATAAGTTTTTAGCGTCAGATTGTCTGTCGCTGTAGCCACTTTTAGCGTCAGACCATCCATCGCTAAACTTGGTGTTTGTGGTGTAGTGCACGGAGAGAGAGGAGGGGGTCAGGGGGAAGGAGCGGGGCACTGTGACGAAATCAGGGTGCACGGGCGAGGCGCGGGCGAGCAAGGCGGACGGGGCGGGCTGCGCGGCCATCCGGACGCAAGGAGCGGCGGGCGCAGTGTCGAGAGCAGGGTGCGCATGCGAGTCATAGCGAGGTGGACGGAGGAGGGCTGCGCGGGTGTCCAGACGCGCACGTCTATCCGAATGTTCGAGCGCTAAGTAACGAAGCATCTTTTCCCAAAAGAAAAGAATGTTGGCCGTGAAGTTGCAGTCAACTCCACGGCGTGGCATGCAACGTATTTGACATGTTTCTGCTGCTCACGTCATGATGCTTACGGAAGGAACGCAATCAGCTGGTGTTCCACGGATCCTCAGAGGCTCCGGCTGCTCTCGCGCCTAAGTGGTGCACACACCAGCGCCGCATCTTGGCAAGACACAGTGAGCCCCTACCCGGCAGCGTTGCACAGCTCCGGGCTTCTTTAGAGGCCTTGCTCAATGGGTAATAACGAGTCGTATAATTGTCTATGATTTTGTAGGGTTCCAGGATCGCGAATTGGTTGGGCATAGGGCGGCCCGTCGACCACTACGATTGATGTCAACGCTTTGTAACAAAAGAAACTATTTTCCCTCTTTATTTATAAACACGGGCCACAGATTGGCACGTCTGCCAAAAAAATGAAAATGTTTTCTATAGGATTAAGTCCATTATTGGCAACTCAATTATTGTCTTTGTCTAATATTAACCTCAACTATAAAATCATTTAATTTTGACACCTAACTATCAAAAATGTTTAATTTTAACCAATGAAAATGTTTTCTATAGGATTAAGTCTTTTATTGGCAACTCAATTATTGTCTTTGCCTAATATTAACCTCAACTATAAAATCATTAAATTTTGACACCTTAACTATCCAAAATGTTTAATTTAAACCCTAGAGCCATTTGAAAACCACCAAAACCACCTCATGGATCAAAATTAAACGGTTTTGACGGTTGAGGTGTCAAAATTAGAAAAAGGCAAGAGTAGATGGTCAAAAATGAATTTAAGCAAGTACTTTAGTTCTTTTAGATATTTATAGATTTTTTTATATATTTAGATTTACTTATTGATAAATATTTATAACTATTAAAATATTTATCTACACTTTATCGGATCTTTATATATTGGGATTTTTTTATTCTCAATATGAATCCAAATTTATTTCAAATATAGTCTATATGTTTGAAGTTCTCATATTTTAAAATTCAAAATTCTCAAACAAACTTGTCGATCTCGATGAGATATACATAGTTTCCTACCTTTTCTTTTGAAATTATTTACGCTTCCAAAATTATGTTTGAAGTTCTCATATTTTGAGATTTAGTTTTTTAAATTGTTCGAACGAACTGAAATCATTTACGATCCTAAAATTCTTTTTGAAGTTCTTTTATTTTGAAATTCAATTTTTTAATTGCTTGAATGAATTCGAATGGAGAAATAACCCAAATCAAAATTGTAGATATCGATGAGATAGACCATATTGTTAGAAAAAAATGTGGTACCAAAGTATTATTTATGATAATTTTAAAATTTCTTTTTATGATAAAAATACAATAATGTGTAGATAAATATTAGAATACATATAAATATTTATCAATAAGTAAATCTAAATATATATAAAAAACTACTAGATTAAGTCTATTTTTGTCGCTCAACTCTTGCCTTCATCTAACTTTGGCACCTTAACTACCACAACCATTCAATTTTGACCTCGAGACAGCTTTTGAGCGGTTTTTGGATGGCTCTAGGGTCAAAATTAAACTACTTCAATAGTTAAGATGCCAAATTTTGATGGTTTTGTAACAACGGGCTCTACAAAGGCAGCTGTATTACCAGCAACCTTGTTCCACATTACACGTCTATACCACAGCCAATCTATAGACTACAAAAGAGTTGCTATAAGTCGTTATAGTGACTGAAAATCGGTCGCTATAAAATTATACTGACCGATGTAACGGTCGCGGTAAGTGGCGTTGGTATAAATCTATACCGACCAACAAGAGTTACTTGGAAGAAGCTGATACTTATACCGACCAATGATCTGGTATAACTTTTAGTGACCAATGGTTTGAGAATATGAAACTTTTTACTAGCTAAGAGTCCATAGCTATGAACTGTTGTCCAACGCTGCAGATTGGTTGTGGTATAGTGTAAAAAATGATCATGTTCTTGAAAATCATTTCTGCAGTAGCGATCAAAATAAGAATAAAAATATATGCCTCACCAATCACATGATTTTATTGACTTATTATGTTTATCAACATTCATAGTATGGTATATAGTTGACAACAATTTATTTTCCCTCCGACCCCGGTATACTTGCATGTGTTCATTCATATATGCGGCAGCGGCACACTACGTCTAGTATGGGCTCTGGCCGACGAAGTTGCCCGGCGGGTTGTAATTGCAGGTGATGAAGACGCCGGCATTGTTGTCGCAGACGACGCGGGCGCAGCCGATGGCCGTGGAGTCGCGCCACACCACCTGCGTGTAGTGCCCGCACACCTGCCCGTCCGCGCAGCTGTTGGTGTCGTGGTCGTAGTACTGCTTCTCGGACACCCACGACCCCACAGCGTCGGACGCCGACCAGTCGGCGCCGGCGGAGCCCCAGAAGATGTTCTCGCCGTACGGCCCGCCGGAGTGGACCAGCTGGCAGTCGCCCTGCCGCTGCGCCGCGTAGCTCTGCGCGTACGCGGCCACCGTGTCGTCCCAGGACACCGGGCCGACGCCCACGTCCGCGCGCGCCGCGTTGTGCGGGTCCACGTAGTCCTGCGGCGAGTTCTGCGCCGCGGATGGACTGACGATGGCTGCCAGGGCCAGAGCTGCTACGAGGCATGCTAGCGGCTTCATTGACGAGGACAGCCATTTCTGCTGCTGTTGCGTTGCTGACGAAGTTATATGAATGAGCAGATGGCTGTTGTGAACTTGTGATCGATGATGGATCGGTGCATGAGATGTGGCGACTGGCCTCGGTATTTATACTGATCAATTTGGTGACTTGTCCAAGGCAAGATGACATATACTAGTAAAACAAATGGTGACTGTTAATTTGCTGAATACTTGGCATGGTCACGGTCAGGGTCAATGGTGGCGCCTACAAGAGCTAAAGTAATTCCAAGAGGGGCAAGAATTTCCACGGCATGGGACAGGACATCCGATAGGATCGTCGATCAGCGGGATAAATTTGGATAAACTTGGCTTACGTTTAGTAGACTTTGGGAGCAGCAGCTACAAAAAGGGCCAGGCATGGCACTCTGGAGAATTAGGTTTACTTCATCTGCTTTCGGCCGGCCTGGCCATGACCAATCCGTTTCTTCACGCGTGCAAGATTAGCTAGGGTTCCAGAAGATTGTTAATCATTAGGATATTTCACAGATATACGTATTTCGTCAAACTTCTACGGCGCATTGAAGGTTGAAACGTCTGGTACGAAGAAATAGGATGCTTGCACGTAGAATTCCCACAGCACAGTACAAGTGTACAACACACAACATGTCGTGTGGAAAGGTCACCGATGACTTTGGAAATAACGACCGGCCCGACCATTATATCTTGATTAGTTTCCCGCCAATCGCGGCAGATAATATTGTATCACCATGCATATCACTCCTATATGAATGCTACAAAAAAAAAAAAACGTGCAGCTTACTATCATAAAATCGTAAATACATGGGGAGCTGACACTACAAGAAATCCTTTAATCCATGACGGATTCTTCGTGACGAATTATAAGAACGTCACTAAGTAATTGAACATGTACCACTACCGGTTATTAAGGCCCATTCCAGCCCACTACCGGCGTTGGAGTAGAAGAACGAAGGCAAACCCTAGCCCAATACTCCTCCCGATCTCCCACAACAGCACACTTCTCGGTCCTTCCATCCGCAGTCGATACTTCTCCCTCCGTCTCCTACCTCCCGATCCTCCACGAGTCGCTTAACTTCACTTACCGCCACCCGGCCACCGCATCCTCTCTCTCCTCAAACTCCAGAAACGGAGCAGCAGTAGTGTGGGGCTACGGCGGCACGGTGGCTGCTGGCGTCGTGGAGTAGTGGCGATGCGGAATAGCGAGCTAGGTTGCAGTGGCACAGAGCAGCGACGCGGGGTTGCCGTGGCATTGAGCTGCGGCGACGCGGCGGCCCGGGGCAGGTGGCGCGGAGCTACGGCGGCGCGGAGAAGAGGTGGCGCAGGGCTACGGCGGCGCGGAGAAGCAGTGACGCTGTGGCGTGGGGCTACAAATCGGGCGGCGCGCGGTGCTACTGGTTCAGCAAGAGGTCCAGCAAGGAGATTGATGACATCAGCGTAAGTGCCCACCTATCCGCTTCCCTCCTCATCCATCTACTGTGTGTGCCTCTTAGGAACTCAATTCTTTACCTGCAATGCTCAGCCTGCTCGAGGAACCGATGTTCTAGATCTGGCGTCTTGGTAGGTTCTGGATCTCGAGTCTTGGTTGTTGAAGATCCTTGTTCTTGCAAAATATCAATAGGCTATACATAGAGTAACAGACGGTGAGGCTTCAGTTTAATAGAGATCATAGGGGATAGAGAAGCTAGACATTCTAACTACATTGTAACAACCTTGCTTGTAAGCTCTACCTGAAGGTCAAATGAATGTGACAGGAGGTAGTAGTATGTTCACAGTATTTTGTCAGACTCCACCTACAAAATAATTATGTAGTTACTAACAATATTCTCTATTGATTTCTGAAAATGCAGAACTACTTGTTCAGTTGTTCTGTTTCATTACTTATGTTTAGTAGTGAGGACAGAAAGAAAGAGTAGATCAGTAGATAGTTTACCATAGAAGAGAACGGAGTGCTTTGTTCAAATGTTGTCTTACTTGCTTATTGATATTTGTACTGTTTCTAAGCTGAAAACAAGCCAGATTTGTCTAGTCTTACAGTAGCTAAAGAAAATAAATAGCCTGTAGCATATCTTCATGTCACCTAAATAGATTTATGTTCAGTTGGTGTATGAACCTATTGACAATTGTATTTACATGCTCATATGTGTTTGGAGGAAGCATGCATGGCTTGGGCAGCAGCATGACATGGAAAACCTGTCAAAGAAAATCAAGAACAGGTTTGTTCCCTTTCTATTTGATTTCTGTTTTATATTCGATCAATCTGGGCCTGTGTTAAGAGCCACATGTTGTTCTGCTATATCTTTAATTCTTTGTTCATATCTTGACTTTGTAGCATTGCAAGGAGTGCTTATTTACTTTGCTATCTGTTTAATTCTTTTTCCTGCTATCTGTTTATTTCTTAGCAGATTTACTTTGTACATTCTTTTAGAACAAACCATTTGTAGAATTGCAAAGAGTGCTGATTGACAGTTTGTAGGGAAACAAGCAGGTCGACATCAACATTCAGTAAAGGTGCAGCTCTCAACTTGTAATTAAATTCTGAGCCAATGCATGTACAGGTTCCACATTACTGAATTCTGAGCAAATGCATATACATGTCCCACATTACTGAATTCATATGAATACTCCCTACTACTATGATCTGTACTAGTTAAATTTCATGAGCTCTGTTTCTTCTACTCTTGTGTAAACTATAGACCTGTAGACTAACTACACATGGGATCTTTACATTTTCTTAATACATGAGCAGTGGACTGCAGATTAGTATAACTTTATTACCAAATACCAATACTGCCCCTTCCTTTTTTGTGCCTATTCACTACTAATTGCATTTGACTCTTTCTTATGTAGTGCCATTTAATTTGCTTGCAAGCAAATATCAAGTACAGATTTATCATTTTCTTCCCTTAGTTTCAGTAGCAGCATATTATTTTAAATTTCTGTACTTGAAATCAGCTAGTGGCTAGAATTTGGAAAGACAATGACCTGTATGCTTTCAAGATAAAGTTTCAAGCTTACACACCACCGGTTGCACTCTCAATTCTGAACTGTATTCTTTGAAAACAAAGCCACATGAACTGTTAGAATGATTAAATTAGAATGCTACCTACACAAGGTTATAACAAAACCATCTAAGTATATTTCAAACCAACCTGGATGGAACATATTGTTTTACTCATGCTTACATGAGAATAGGGAAGAGAGCTGATTGACATTGGACACTTTACATGTATAAAAAAAGAGAGGAGAACAAAAGGCCTTCAGATTTGTAATGATAGTCATAATGTGATAGCAATGGGATAGCAGATTCACTCATAGATTTACTTGTACCTGTGATGTGTGGCGTTCAAATCTGAATGTCTCTAGTGTTTTTTATTAAATTATTACCAATCAACATATGTTCAAGGTTCCTGAGTAAACTAGCTAGGACAATAGTTTAAGTTTTTCAGAGATTGTGATTGCTGTAGAGACGTTGGTCTGACTGTGATTAATTTCTGAGGCCACTCTCTTGGAAGTAGAATTAATTTTTTGTACTGTTTGTATAGTACACACATATTAATCTGCAGTTATTTTATTGATGATAATTTCTACTCTCTAGAAAGAAGGAAGCGACGTTGCATAGGAAGGTCCAAGATGCAGTCTACAGAGTCGAAAGGTATGTACAGCCTCCATGATATTTTACCTCTGCAGTTTAGAGCAACTGAAGCCATCAGCTAGACCACTGTTGGGCAGCATAAGCAGCAATTTGGCACTGCATAGCTTAGCTCTGTTTTCTACAGGTTTGAGCAGCAACATTTTTATCTCATGATGCAGGGCAGTGTAGATTCACATAGGTGAAATGTCATGTTCAAGCTACAAGGTGAAACGGTGAATTAATTCTCATGTAATCATTAGCTAATGATCAGTTCCTTGCTTGTGTGATTATTCAAGCTTTATCTCTGGTCTGTAGCATTTATGTGCTATTTTTCCTTTGCCAATTGACAGCAGTAGTTGTTCCTGACCACATTGATTTGTATTTTGTTCTGCAACTTTTTATTTCTAGAAGCAGGTCTGCAGCAGGGAGATCAGTTCCTTGCTGTATGTATTTTTCAGACTGAAAACCTATAGGGTCACTATCAACTCTACCTTTCTAGATGTAGATGGGTTATTTGAGTTATTTGTTGGTTCAGTGGTTTACTTGTTGGTTCTAGGTTAGTTAGCTACCTCTGCATTTATCTTTCTGCCATCTCTGAGACTTGTATGTTTTCCTAGGACACCATTGTTGTAGTTGGTAGAGCAAAAGTAATTGCTATAGGGATTGGTTCTTCCATTGAGATAAAATTATGCACACCCATCAAATTGAACATATCAATTTGTTCAGTCCAAACCAGCATTTGTTACTCTTAGATAATTATCTGTTGTTGCATTGTGAGATAGTGTTGAGGTAATTTTTTTTCCTAATGAATGGTCTGAGCGACTGAAAGAGTGCAATTAAGGTAGTCCAACGATGGTTTTTTGTTAGTCCAATGATGGCAATATAATATTTAAGAAATGTGATGGACTGAATAAAATAAAGCTGCAATCTCATATCATTCATGTCATATTTGTAGAAATGGGAAGTCTCGAAGAATTATTTGTTAGAGGGGATACTTTTTGTCCGACCATTTTTTCTTTAACTAGTTAATTTCATTTATTTAATAGTGGAAGCTATAATGGATGATCTTTTTTGTTGCTGCTCAATAGAACAAATTTTCCCTGGTGCCATCATTCTTGTTTGTATGATTTTTGTCCCATCCGTGGTCTTGCTGCGAGCTTCACAAGTATGCCAAATATCCTGCAGGTTGTCAAGATCGTTTATTGTTGTGGATAAGTCATATGTCCATGGCTGTCTTCGCGTTCAACGCATTGCATCACGTCGAAGGATGAAGTACATCAAAGTTTATTATTTTTTCTATCATGTATATTGTATTTTTAGCCTATAAGTTTGTATATGCTGAATCCATTGTATACATCAACTCATTATTACCATTGTATACATCTATTCATTATTATATGAATAAATAAATGTCTATTGTATGATTGGTGTATCTTGTGATGAATGTTATTATACTATTGATGTGCTAAATACGTGGCAATTGGTTGTGATGTCAACATCCACGTCATTGTATAAATGATGATGTGGCTATTCAATCTATGACGGTTATATTCTATCACAAACATTGGGCTTGGGTTGGGCTAAGTGGGTCTCTGGCTAAGCTATGACGGTCTATAACCGTCATGGATTGCGTTAATCTATGATGGTTTTCAAATAACCGTCATGCACATCAATCCATGATGCTCAATACATGACGATACCTAAAACCGTCACGGATGCTATTTTGTGACGGTTATTTAGCGATCGGTGACGGAATTGAATCGTCATGGATTAAAGGATTTCTTGTAGTGTGATAAGTTTCGACAAGAGTTAATGCCATTTCTTTCTATGCATAAGAGCATCTCCAGCAGTGCCCCCTACTTAACTCCATACTTTGGATTTGGTTAGTGGAGATAAAAAAACCAACTCTAGCAGGTCCTATACTAGACCCCAAAATTTGTTGGTCTCCTATTTTTCCCCATCACCTCCTATTCCTGTTGGCCCCTACTCCACTCCTTGGTTGGCCTCCTACTTTTCACCCATCACCTTTTATTCCTGTTGGCCCCCTACTCCACTCCTAGTTTTTTTTCTCTGACTTCTTCCCCATGCGGTCTGCCCCAACTGTGTGCCCCTCTTCGGTGATGTGGCCTGCCCCGACGTGGCTCCCCGGCGGCGTGACCAGGAATGGCACGGCCCTCCCCGGCCACTTCCTGGCGCGGCTCTGCCACCCCGCTGCCGTCACAGCTCCCGGCACACGGGGCGAGGCTTTGCCCCGGCATGATTCTTTCCCGGCGCGGCCTCCTCCAGCCACTCCCTCGACGGCGTCCTGCTCCCCATCCCCAAGGCCGAGTTCGTCAATGGTGACAACAAAGGGGATGATATATGGGTCCCACATGTCATTCTCTGTGAGCATGGATTTGGGTGGCGTATTTTAGGTAGCAACGTAGCTGGAGCGAACAAAAATAATAGGTAGTATTGAAATAGGCGGCTAACCAGATAGAGAAGTAGGGGATTCATTTTGGGCAGTGTTAATTTGATGGAGATGCTCTAACCGTATGTTCGAGTCTGATCAAACTTATGCATGCAAAGAAAGAGTGACAAAATTCTGTGAAAGCATGATTGAATGAATCGTGCACCAATGGAAAATCAAGGATGGAAGGCGTGTGCTCGAGGAATTGATAATGATGTAGTTTTTTTAAAAAAAGGGGAAACTCATCACGATTGCTTTTGCTTAATTGCTTAGTTTCTACTTGTAAATTAATGAATGATGTGGCAGTTGCTTACGTTAGTTTTAACCGTCGTGCGACACGTGAGTTGCTCGGTAGGTACGAAAATTGCATGCAAGGTCAAAACTGCTTTGTGTAGATGTCAGAATTGAGTAACGAATATTTTTTCCGAATTTGAGCGACGTACTGCCTCAAGTTATTACGAGTAAATGCCACATCATCCCTCACTAAATACAATTACTACTTCATGTATTGGTGTCACCTCTCACTAGATACTTCAGGTATGGACAACCAATCATTCCATAATTTGATTCAATAGCTTTTTATTAGGTTTTTCCATTTACTTGCGCAGTTTTAACTAGATCCGATGCAATAACCATGTTGACCAATCTCATACTTATGCATCTATATTTCTAGAAAAAACCTGCTGTGACGTGTTTGCATCCTTCTAGTTTCTTCTATTTTTTAGGATCTTCCTGCTTTTAAGTTCGATTATACGTAGAAGGGTAGAAAGGCGACTGAGGCATCTCTACTAAATTTTGAGAAAATAAAGACACAATAGTTTTTCTCAATCCAAAGTACACATTACCAGTATTAAATGTTGACATTGCACATGCATTTGGTTTTTTCTCGGAGCTAGGGGTGAATATGGATCGTGTTGGCAGAGTATTTGTATCCATAGTAGGCCAATAACGAAAACAATCGGTCATCATAGTAGGCCAATAAAAACCGGCTCTACGCAATAACTACTTCATCTTCGGGGGCTTATTAATACGTACCACAAATGCCTTAATGGACTTCTCCCATAGCCACTCTTACTCGATCTGATCCCAAGCACTTAAGCAACAAGTCTTCGGCGGTTCTCCAATAGAGCTCATCATTATACAACACATACTTGAAAGTGCTCCATCGAACACTTTTATCAATTTTAGCACTTGGATCACGTAAATATCTCAGCAAGGCAGTCCTCCAATCTTCTAAATCGGCCCCGACATCACTGGAGGTTACATCAGGCCGATTTGGTAACTTCACGGGTGAATTGATTGGACTGGTCACAGAGGAGTCGGCTGAGTTGATAGGGGCAATTGGCTTAGCCGACCTGGAGGAGTTGGCCTGGCCGACTAGGGCAGTCGGCCTAGCCGACTGGGCTTCTGCAGAGGGTGAGTCGGCTTAGCCGACTGGAAGCCGACTGGATCGTACCTGCACGGGAAAAGCTTTAAATTTCATGCATCGACTATTCTTGAATATAAAAATTGTGCCCACCAACATCGTAGTCAGATGCTTATTGAGCTAACATGTTGGCCTTTTGATTTTCATGGCTCGGAATATGCCGAATTCGAAATTCGGCAAAATAGTCAATGACATCAAGGCAAGCATCAAGACAGTTCTTAGTGACCCTTCTAAACATTGAAATCACCAGCAACTTACTATTCCACTAGGAAGGAACAACCATAAGCCTCAACATGTTTTATCTCCATGGAACGCAACATGGTCAACCCGAATAAGAGAGCTTCATATTCGGTTTGATTGTTGGTGCAATAGAAATCTAATTGGCTTGACATTCTAATTTCAGCACCATTAGGAGAAACAAGAATAATACCAACACCTTGGCCATCTTTACAAACTGATCCATCAAAACATAATTTCCATGGAGTAAAAGTAAGGTAATTGACTTCATCATCTAAATCAATACCATGCTCAACAATAAAATGAGCAACATTTGCCTATCCTTCCACGAAGAATTGGCCGATATAACATGTGCTTTATCACATTGGCCTGGCAAGCAACAGCACATGTACTAGACAAAAGATAATGTCTTATCTTAGCACAAGCAAAATACAATGATAAGCATAATTTCTCTATATGGGCATACCTTGTCTCGGGATCAAGAAGACGGCGACCAAGATAAGCTATTACATATTCTTTACCTTCGTCTTCTTGAGTCAAAATAGCCCCAATTACTTTCTCTTCAATGGCAATATATAATTTGAAAGGAACTCTTCTTCTAGGTGCATGAAGAACTAGCGGTGCTGACAAATATTCCTTTATCTTCTCAAATGCCTCTTGTTGCTTTGCCTCCCAAGTGAATTCAGATTCATCCTTCAGCTTCAATATAGGGGTGAAAGGAATAATTTTTCCAGACAAGTTAGCAATAAATCTCCTTAAGTAGTTCACTTCTCCCAAGAACTTTTGCAAGTCCTTCTTGCATGTAGGCGCCTGAACTTTCTTGATCTTCTCTATCCTCTTGGGATCAACCTCTATGCCCTTATCATGAATTATGAAGCCTAAGAACTTTCCAGCCGATACTTCAAAAGCACATTTAAATGGGTTCATCTTTAATCCATAGCGGCGAATCCTCTCAAAAGCAAGATGCAAATCGGCCAAATGAGATTTATGGGCAGCCGATTTAATCACAATATCATCAATGTAAACTTCCATAATCACCCCAATTAGATCATGGAAAATCAAATTCATAGCTCTTTGATAAGTAGCACCTGCATTCTTCAGCCCAAATGTCATCACAACCCACTCAAAGAGACCAACAAACCTAGGACATATGAAGGTCGTCTTAGACATATCTTCTTCGGCCATGAAAATTTGATTATAACCAGCATTACCATCAAGAAAGCTAATAACCCGGTGTCCTGGAGCATCATCAATAAGCATATCGGCATAGGATATTCATCTTTCGGAGTAGCTCTATTCATATCTCTAAAATCAATATAGACTCCAATCTTTCCAGAATCCTTCTCTCAATAGGCACAATATTAGAGACCCACTCCGCATACTTGCATGGCTGAATAAACCCCGCTTGCAACAGCCGATTAATCTCCTCTTTAATCCTATCATAAATTGTAGAATTAAATAGACTGGGGTTTTGCATGAAAGGCCTGAATCTTTTCTTAATGGGGAGCCGATGCTCAACAAGCTCTCGGCTCAATCCAGGCATCTCTGTATAATTCTATGCAAAACAATCAACATATTCCTTGAGAAGCGCGGCTAACTCTTCTTTGTAATTGGCTTCCAAGTTTTGATTAATAAACGTCGGCCAGGGCATAGAGCCATCGCCAATATCAACCCGTTCCAAAGGATCGATCGACGTAAAAGCTTGGCCCAACTTATCGAGCTCATCAAAATCATCAATAGCCTCATAGGCATCGGTCTTATTAGCTCGATACTGTTCAACAAGATATTTCAACCATTCAACGTTGGCATCCATTATAATAATGATTACATGATGATATTGAGCCGATTATCAATCGTCTTCAAAGATATAGGGACAAAACCTTGCCTGGTTACACTAATGTTGACACAAAATGTGACACACTGTGCCTCACACATAGCAAGCCGGAAAGCGTGGCTTCAATCGGGTTCCCGGGTGATTCGTGATCCGGAAGCGTGCCAGTCAGTTTGACCTGAAAACTAACAAGGGATAAAACAATTAAATGCCAAACCGGAACATGTCGGGTGAGACCAGACAGTTCCACATATACGGCCCTGAAGCCACTTACAACGACATACGGCTATAGAGAGCTGTCTGCCAACAAGTTTATAAACCATTCAGCTAATCGTAAGATGAATGCACGTAAAGACCTGATTGCCGAATGCATGTGCATGGGAAGACATGTTTGAAACAAGTGAAATTAATTATGAGTTAATGCATAACCAAGCTCAGCAGTCCAGCCGAATTGGGGTCCATGAAGAAGGAACGTGCAAATAAAAACGATTAAACTAATCTAAAACCTGCATCTGCCACACGATACCTGGTTTCGTTAAAGCTTAAACGTGATTAACATGCATGAACCCGCGACATGTGACAATCTAGATTAAAATAACTCAGCCATTATGAGCATGTTATCTATTTGCAAAGGTAGTATGAAAAGCAATGATTGTCGAAGCACGAATAAAACCATAAGAGAGAGCCGAACAATATCAATCTAGATTGGGCAGAAGTGTGTTACAAATATATAAAATATTTAAAACATGCAACACTGGATAACTTAATGAATCTATTTAGATTTGCCATATCTAATAGAGCCGATAACTATCTTGCTTTCACTAAGCATATTGAGCAAACGCCTGCCACACGGTATCTACTCATAAACAAAGCATAAGCAAAGACTTCTTGATTGTCAAACAAAGATCCGCCACACGACCATTGAAAACAAACAAGACTACTTGCATCACGTTTAAATCCACCGCATGATACTAAACATGATAACAAGGTTGTCGGAACTTACAGAGGTCGACGGATCGATGACTCCTCTCGAAGAACTCGACGACACGACAAAAGGACTCGAAAGTTGGCACGGGGCCGGTTGTATTGATTTGGTTGTGAACCCTTATTACAATGGTCGAGGGTCAATATTTATACCCTAGACAAAACACGAGTCCTAGAAGACTACGATTTACAAAGGAACTTTTAAACAAACTTGGAAACTTACGATTCCTTACCCTAAACTCTCAGAGTCCTTTATTATTACAACTTTCATCTTTTTGATCGGCCTCGCCTGCCATCTTCTGCTTTCCCGAATGGAGTCACCGCCTTCTGGAGTAACCGACCGCACAAGCATTTAGCCGACCGCTTGTTTTGTTTGCCGAATACCCTTCTTCCCACATGCGGGTCCACCTATCATCCTCCAGAATCGACCAAAATCCAGTGTTAACACATGCCCCCTCAATTTCGGGATAAAAGTTGTTTTATTCTGAAATTGACCACAAGCTCCTTCTTCCTCCTAGGTCAGCACCGTTCAACACCGCAGCCACTGCCCAAAAATTCAAGCTTTCAGCGCAACCTCGGACCTACTTTGAATCTTCAATGGCGACCCAGGATGAAATCCCAGAGGTAAACTTTACTTATATTCGGCAATTTTCATTTGATCCTCCCGTTCCTCTTTTGGCTTATTCCTCTTTGATTTCAATCACCTTCTAAAGGAATACAAGAACCAAATTTTGATCCCCTATGCTGCCAACCTCGACTCCTATTTCCTCGGCCCAATGGGAAATCCTGACCCTTCTGAAATTATCGAGAAGGAAACCCAAAGAATCCCTTTCAAATCTGGGATCATCTCGCCAAACCGATGGCCAAACACATTCAAGAATTGGCCATTTCCCCCAATCGCCGGATGGCTGAATTGGTACAGGAGAATGCTGGAGAAAAGCAGCAGCCACTGGGAAAGTCAAGACATCAGTCATTGTCTGGAATTATCCATAGCAGAAACACCCAGAAATGATTCTCTTTTGATAGCAGCTTCCTATTTTTGGTCTACACTATTAATGCCTTCATCTTTGGTCATGGTATGATGACCATCACTCTAGCCGACGTGTTCATGATGACTGGCTTGAACGTGTCACTGCCAGTATACCCCTATAAGTACAAGAGCAAAAGTAATCAAAGAGCCGTTAGCTCTGGATGTGGATGGGTCAAACACATCCAGAACTACATGAATGCATCTGGCACCGTCTCTGACAAGAGTTGAAAGCCTTCATGAATTGTGGCTATGCAGATTCATCTTCTGTGGAAAATCTAATGAACCAACCCTAAATCACATGGTGATGGCTGAAGACTTAGCTGCAGGCACTCAGATCCCACTAGGCAAATATCTCTTAGGGTCTGTTTATCATATGATGCATCAGATTACTCTTCAGATGCGCCAAGGTGGAGAAATCTCTTGTGTGAATGGTCCCTGGGGCTAATTCAAATGTGGCTCCAGCTATATATGCATCAGATAACCTCTGTGAGCCTCTTCAATCTAAGTTTTTCCTTCAGTTAACTATGCTGAAGGCAGTACAGCCAAAGGTTAAGGCTTGTCAGACTTATGGGGAAGCAGCAGCATCTATAAGCATTGACATAGACATCGGTCATTTCTTCAAGCTTATTTTTCAAAGGATTTGGCAATGTGCTCTGGTTTCCTTACAGAGAAAATGAAATTTGACTTTGCCCTGCAAGTTTAGCTATGAAATTGGTTGTTCAGGTCAAGAATCCATGGAGATTTTCAACTCCTTTATCAAACCTTGCACTCTGCCAGCCAAATTTCATCATGGGAGGTAGTGCAATCCACCTATGATTCTACTATCCAAATATGGTGGCCAGACAATAGGATGTGGCCAACTGCCTCCAAGATTCCTCTTCTCAACAATCATAAAGTCAAGGGAAGTAATAACAGAAGAATGGAAGCCAAGAAAATCTTTGAATTAGGATGGGAATTGCCAACATACGAACCATCTCCATTTGGGCTAATAGATTGTTGCTCATCCCTTCTTTGTCTCTTGGTGGCAAGAATGGCATGCTCATATCTTCAAATATCAGTTTCATTCTTTATGCAAAAACTTGCAACCCAATTTTGCTTCTGATAGTGAGGGTATTTCATTATGCTCATCATTTCTTGCTCTTGAATTCCACTTCTTATTTAACATCTGGTTATGCACAGGATCTTGAGTTTACTCCCCAGCCAAAGCAATCCAGTACTATTCGGCTGGTCCCCAAGCCTGCTCTGGGGTTTGATGCTCCAAACTTAAAGGAATTCATGAAAACTCCTGCAAACTTTGGATTCAGTACCTTTAAAGGCCACTTATGAGAACTCCTGCTACTTCAGCGCTGCATCTTCAAGAGGAAAAAAGCAAAGGAAAACACCTGAAAGTTTTCTCTTACCCAAGAAACCAAGGACCAAGAAAGCCAAATTATCTCTTAAGGTATGAACCTTTTATTCTCTATCAGATTACCAACCTCACTTAGCAGTAAACCTGACCACCTCTACATTCATTACTTCCATTGCAACCACAAGTCGAAATTCCCACACTAGGCAATACCTCAAGCACCTGTAGAACCAACCCCTGAAGTTTCTACTGAAGATGAAGAAATCCATGATAGCGAAACTTCAGAGACTCATGAAGCTAAAGGTTCAAAGGCTCATAAATCTGATGAGACTATAGGTAACATTGTTCAACCAATTCTCTTTTTCTCCTTTCTTTTTTTTCTTAATAACATCTATCTCTTATGCTCATTATCATTTACTTTATTGAGAATAGATGAAATTTTAGATGAACTGGCAAGGGAAACTTCTCCTGATCAAGCTCCAAACCCGTCCCTTCTGAACTCCAGCCAAGTTCTCCAGCAAGCCAGGGTATAACCCATCCTGATGATCAATCAGCTCAGCAGGTAATGCCTTGTCTTATACTATATTTTAGCAAAATTACCCAATCGGCTAACACCTCCTTCTTCTCTTTTCTTTAGAAGAACATCACTAAACCGAACCACCAGTTACTCCTTCTCTATTGAGGACTACATCATTGAGAAAGTGAAGAGATCACTTCTCATCAAACCTTATCGCTGGAAAATCAGGCTCAAGCTAAAAGAGGTGATCATTCTGCTGAACAAGGATCCATTAGTCTGGTTCAGGATGCAAGACCAGATAAAAGACCTCCTTGAACTCATTGATCAAGATATCCCTCTGCTCTCAAGCCCCCCCCTAAAATCTGCAGCCCATCTTGATGACCACTTTGCTATGGTGAGAAGGGCAACCAAGAACATATCTTCGAGGGTTGTCTCTGCAGAAGGATAGATCTTTGAAAAAGCTGGAGATTAAAGATCTTCACTCTCATATCCAGACTACAAGAAATTCTCTTGACAACCTTGGAGCCTGAACTAAAGCCATGGAGGATGAAAAAAGCAGACTTAGAAGCTCAACTAGCCGAACTGAATGCCAAAAATTCAGTCTCACAGGGCCCATATAGCTAATTTGCCGAAGGACATAGAAGCAGCTTCACTAAAGATAACTTCGACCATCAAAGAAGACCAGCAAATCAAAAACAAGTTATCCAGCATCCAGTGTTCTGAAGATGAAGATCAAAAAGTGTTAGATAATGTTAGCCGAATCAGGACTGAAGCCATAGAGGCAATCAATCATCTTCTGAACAAGTAGACATTGGGTTTGTAATAAACTTAAGTGTGTATCCTCTTTCCCTTGATCAACCACTTTATGTTTACTTATTTTTATTCATTCAAAAAAAGCAATCGGCCATTTTCCCTTAAATTACTCGATTAGAATGTAGCCGATTGTCTCCATTCTTCCAATAGCCGAATGAATCCTAATTTAAATGTTGTGAGGGTATAGCCGACAACAATACAGCTCCCAAAAACAAATCAGGGAGACAGTTGAGCGATGTCTGATTTAACCCATGCCTGGCCCAGCCAGTAGCGGCCAGCTGAAAGGGAAAAACCTACTCCACTGTTCGGCATTCTCGCCCCACGACTCCGTAGAATTCGCCACAACTCTTCGCTTCGGCTTATAAATAGACCCTTCCGTTAGCGTCATCGCTATCTTCGCTTTAGCGTTCGCACATCCGTCTCCTCCACTCCTTATCATTCGATTCATTCCAGAAGAAAACCCTAACCTCCACCAAAGCAAATGGCGAACAGTGGCGACCGTGCAAGCGTCCTGCTGACTGGGAGGCTGAAGGAAGCAGAGCATCGCGCATGCCGGCATCGTGGGTACGATTCGGCTTTTTGCCCCTTGCAATTTCTTGTTCATCTCTTAGTTTCGATTTTTTTCTTCCTCATTCATCAGGATAAAGGGTTATGAGCTCCAGCCAATATCATCTCCTTCCTCCGGCAACAGCAGCTCACCGGGAACTCCATCATCCAGCTCTTCCAGCTCTTCAAGCTCCTATCATTCCAATCCTTGGGCCCGGCGAAACCAGCAGATGCACACCATCTGTACTCTCACGAGGAGGCGCTCAAGTTTCGCCAAGAGAGGGATGAAGCTCGGGAGGAGCTAGGCGATGTCTCCAAGAAATTCGGCATCGATCAAGCCGAATGGGAGGACTCAGCGGAAGCAACTCTGCGACGCCATCACCGGTTTGATATCTTCATTTGGTTTTATCATTCTGGCTTCCCTTGGCTTTGCTGACCCATTTTTTTTTCTTTTCTGCCCAGCTCTTTCTGTGGAGAATGACCGCTTGAATGGCGGTGGCGAACAAGATTGCCGACAAGGTGAATGCCCAGGGGGAGACATTCGAGGCACCCTTGATGCTGTGGACGGCCGTATGGATCAGGCCGTCATCCAAGGTGTGCAACCTTGGCGCTTCTCTCGGGCTGCGGCAATGACCTCCCTAACCAACGAGGACTACTCCTTCCAGCCAGTTGGCTTTGCTGGAGGACGCTCCGGACGAGATCGACGACATTGATGAAGCGTCTGGAGCCTACGATGATCATGCCGCTGCCCTTGCCGAATCCACAAACCCCCAGTCCGTCCTCACAAGTTATTTGAGGAGTAGTTTGTATTAGGATGGACTTCTATAAATAATCTCGTCTTTTGGAAGAATACTATTTCTTTGATTCTTTTGGTAAAATTCTGCCTGCGACTGTCAGAAAACTGCTGAAAACACCCGGTCTTGCAATAACATTCTTGTGCTAGAGGCGATGCAAACTGCATCGGCTATTTTGTGCTAAAGGCGATATGAACAATATCGGCTATTCTCAGTCTTATATCTGATTTTTAGGCTAAAGGCGATTTTCTCTTTATCGGCTTTTCTGATCTACATTCATGAACCAACCTCAACACTGGGTAATATTTCTTAGAAATCTTCCATTGATAGCTCTGTAAACTCCTCTCCAAATAAGTCCTCAATATGTATGCATTGCCAGGTACACATTCTACTATTCGGAAAGGACCTTCCCAATTTGATGAGACCATTTGCCGAATGCCCTATCCTTTGTTCCAACTGGCAATATAGTTTTCCAAACCAAGTCTCCTTCTGCGAACTGCTTCAGCCTAACCTTTTGTTATAATACTTGGCGACGCGTATTTTATTTTTCTCAATATTTTCCATGCCTTGAGACGAATCAAATGTAATCTTCCAATTCATCTATCATCAGATTCTTATAATCTTCTTCTGCCAATTCTTTCTAGAACACAACTCGCCTTGAACCCGACCGTAATTCCCATGGTAATACAGCATGATGCCCATAAACCAGTTCATAGGGAGACGTTTGAGTGGACCCATGACAAGCCATTCGGTAAGCCCACAATGCTTCATTAAGAACCAAGTGCCATCTCCTTGGTTTTTCATCAATCTTCTTCTGGATGATTTTAATCATAATCTTATTTGATGCTTCTGCCTGACCATTAGCTTCTGCATAATAAGGAGAAGAATTATACAACTTAATCCCCATACCTTTGGCAAAGTCACAGAATTCTGAAGAAGTAAACTGAGTTCCTGATCAGTCATTATAGTTTGAGGAATCCCGAATCTGTGAATTATATGTTCCTTAACAAAACTGATCATATTCTCTGACGTTACCTTCTTCAAAGGGATAGCTTCAACCCCCACTTGGTGAAATAATCCGTGGCCAAGAGTACAAATTTGTGTCCCTTACTAGAAGGAGGATTGATCTGACCAATTAATCTACACCCCATCCTCTGAACGGCCAAGGTTTGATTATGGGATTCATAGCAAATGCTGGAACTTTTTTGAATATTGTCGAATTTTTGACAATTGTGAACACCCTTTGTAATATTCAAAACCATCCTCCAACATAGTCGGCCAAAAATAACCAGTTTCTACTAATTATCCACTTCATCCGATAAGCTGACTGTGTGCACCACACAATCCTTCGTGAACCTCATACATCACTTTCTTGGCCTCTTCTTGACTTAAACATTTGAGCAATACTCCATCGATGGACTTGTAATATAACTGATCATCAAGAACACAAATTTGAGAGCTTTGTACCTGAGTTTTCGGGAAACCTTTTGAGATGGATCTTTCAGATAATTGGTAATTTCGTATCTCCAATCACCATCTACTTGATCAGTATTTAAAACACCTTCTTCTATAGCAAAAACTTCCCGACTCTCTCGATATCCAGAAGCAGCTTGAGCTAACTTATTTGCTTCTTCATTGTACTCTCTAGGGATATGATGCAAGGTTACTACCAGAAAATTCTTCAAAAGTTCTCTACACTCCTCATAATATTCTCTTAACACATTGTTCTTGCATTCATACTGACCATTCAGTTGATTAATCACCAACTCAGAATCCCCAAAGATTTCAACAGCAACGGCCTTTACTTCTATAAGAAGCTGAAGCCCTCTAAGCAACGCTTCATACTCTGCCTGATTATTAGTAACATGAAATTCAATAGGAACCGCATACTCAAAAGTTTTTCCTTGTGGGGAAATCAAGAGAATACCAGCACCACCACCTTTGTTACAAGATGATCCATCGAAGAACAAGGCCCAAGGCACAATGCTTATCGCCTCAACAGAAAGATCCCGATGTTGGGTAATAAAATCGGCAATAATTTGACCCTTTACCGCCTTTGCCGATTCATACCTTAAATTAAATTCTGACAATGCTAAAATCCATTTGCCAATTCTTCCATTCAAAATCGGCATTGATAGCATATGTTTGATTACATCAAAACTAGAAACTACCACGCATTCGGCATTCAACAAATAGTGCCAAATTTGGTACATGAGTAATACACACACAAGCAAAGTTTTTCTGTAGCCGAATACCTTGTTTCCGGGTCTAGCAGCTTTCGGCTAAGATAAGCTATGACTCTTTCTTTTCCTTCAAATTCTTGCATAAGGGCCGATCCTATCGTTAGGCTATCGGCCGCCACATACAACTTAAAAGGCTTGTCAAGTTGGTGGGGTACCAGCACAGGTGGTGCCTTCATATATTGCTTGATCTCATCAAAAGCCTTTTGTTGTATGTCACCCCATACAAATTTTTGATCTTCTTGAGCTTTAATAAAGGAGAAAAGGGTAAAACTCTCTCTGATAGATTGGATATGAATCTTCTTACAAAGTTGATTTTGCCTAACAATGATTGTAATTCTGTGAGATTGGTTGGCGGCACAACTTTGTCTATTGCTTCCATGCTCTTTTTCCCAACTTCAATTCCTCCTTTATGAACTAAAAATCCCAAAAACTCACCAGGAAACTCCAAAGGCACATTTGTTTGGATTCATCTTCAAGCCATGCTTTCTTGTGCACTCCAGAGTCTTTCTTAAATCGGCTAAATGTCCTTCATGATTTCTAGACTTGACCACTACATCATCGATGTAGATCTCTAATCTTGCCGATCAGCTCGTGAAAAATATAATTCATAGCTCTTTGATAAGTTGCACCGGCATTCTTTAACCCAAATGTCATGACTATCCATTCAAACAAACCAATATGACCAGGACATCTGAAAGCTGTTTTGAAATATCCATTGCCATAAAAATTTGATTATAGCCAGCATTACCATCCATAAAACTAATGACTTCATAACCTGCTGCTGCATCTACAGTAAATCGGCAACTGGCATTGGGTAACCATCCATGGGAGGCCTTATTAAGATTTCTGAAATCTATGCAAACTCTCATTTTTCCATTTTTCTTGTATACCGGTACTATATTTGAAATCCACTCTGCATACTTGCATGGCCGAATGAAGTTTGCTTCTATTAATCTTTCAACCTCCTTCTTCACATCGGCCAATACCTCCTCTTTGTATATCTTCCGTGGAGGTTGTTTGTAAGGACGAAATCCAGGTTTAATGGGTAATCGATGCTCAACAATGGAACGATCCAATCCAGGCATTTCCGTGTAATCCCAAGCAAAACAATCTTTAAACTCTTTCAACAGATCTATCAACTTTGATTTATATTCTGGGTCTAACTTTGCACTAATATACATCGGCCTTGGCTTAGAACCATCACCAACATCAATTTCTTCCAACTTATCAGCCGACATAAAACCACGTCCCAACTTTCCTTTGTTGCCATCGACAGGATTTCCCATTAAAAATTACTATGAGAGCCGACTGCTTGGATCGGCTGTTGGCCCTCGCTGAAAACATTTACAGGACCTTCTTTCCACACTTTTCCAGAGAAACAATCGACGCCTTCATATTCCCAGTAGGTAGATTCTGTGGCAGCAACACTTACCGAATCATCAGCATGTACAACTTCAACATCATCTCCAATCCATTGAATGAGAATTTGATGCATGGTTGAAGGAATGCAGCAATTAGCATGGATCCAATCTCTGCCCAAGAGTAGACTATATGCCCCCTTGCCATCAATGACAAAAAAGGTAGTAATCAGAGTTTTCGACCCAATAGTCAGCTCGACATGGATAGCACCTCGGGTATCGGAAGGATTGCCAGCAAAGTCCCTAAGCACCATGTCAGTTTTCAACAATTCTTCATTAGTCATCCCAAGCTTTCTGAAGGTAGTATAAGGCATGATATTGATAGCAGCCCCTCCATCAACAAACATCTTGGTTAAAGGCTTGCCATTGACATATCCTTTAAATAGAGTGGTCTCAAGTGACGATTCTTGATTGGTTTGTCAAAAACAGCCTGCTGTTAATACAAGCTGAGCCATCAAATCCTGACATTCACTTTCATCAAAATCAGAGTACACCTCTTCTTGGACATCTTGGCTTTCGGGAGCTATAAACTCTGATGGGAGGAAGAAAGCCATGCAAGCATCAGCCGAAGGACCACATCCATCAGGCTTCTTTAGGACGCCATATTTGCTTTGTTTCGGTAACTTCCTGTTCCAACTCCCTATTCCTCAACCGTTGAACTCTTCTTTTCTGACTTTTCCTCAGGCCTGGAGGACACCACTGTCCTTTTTGCCATACGTATCTATAGGAATCAGCTTCTTCATCATGCACCCTATCATGAATCCAACCTTGACCTGCAAATCTTTTCCTTTGCTGATTCTCAAAATCATCTATTTTTAAGCGCCGATCATCTTCAGGAACCTTCGTTCCAAGTCTTTCATAGACGGGACGGCGGTTGACTCGAGATTGCCTATACTCGGAGTACTGAGCACTACACTCCGGACAATTATTTCTTGCAGGCAACCTCAAGCCTTCATTCCAACAATGCCTAAAGAACGAACAACCCCAATGAGACTGCTCCTGTTCTGTCATGTATTCTTCTTGCTCCCTTCGGTATACCTCTTCCTCATACCTCCGGCATTCTTCCATAAACCATTGCTTCTTATAGTATTCCTTCTCTTGCTCTCTGCCACTTGTTTAGCAAAATACGTGATGTAACTCTGGGTTTGGAAGTTTGACCTTTCTCGGTTCGGCTATTCTGAAACCGAACTCGTTGCTGCAGCTCTCTACTGGTGACTTGCCGATCCGGGTCAACAGCACCACTTCCTTTGCTCTATCAGAAGTCAACACCTTCACCTTGCCTTTACCTTTGAGATCATTGGCAGAGACCATATTCACAGAGAAAGAAATCATATTTTGTGGAAAAGGCTGATCATCAATTTTCATCTTGCCATCAAACCTCAAATGTCCCTCTTGGATAGCTTTCTGGATTCGTATTCTGAACACTCGGCAATCATTGATAGAGTGAGAATTAGTGTTATGGAAGCCACAATACTTTTTGTCTTTCACTCCTTCAGGACGTAGCATAGGATGTCCTTCTGGCAGCTTGATGCGTCCTTCCTTTATCAACAATGCAAAAAGCCTGTCTGCCTTAGTAACATCAAAATCATAGGTTCCCTTTTGTTGTTTCAACCAGCGTTGACTAACTTGAGTGGGTTCCTTTGCCCAATTCAACTCAGCTGCAGCTATCTCATCTTCATCAATATACTCAGTCGCTTCTCCAGAAAACCTTGATACACCTCATTAGTGGCATTGTTCTTCTGAAAGCGATTATCTCTCCTGAATCCTTGGGCTGATTACTCATAGCTGCTAAACGCTGTGCAAGTTGGCCAAGATCATCAAACTCCTGCCGAACAACTTCTCCCTGATATTCGGCAACATTCCTGCTATAGCTATTCCAGGTAGTTGATCATCTGGTAAATTAGAGAATAACACATATTCTTGGTCTCCCTAAATCTGCGAAGATATTCCAATGGTGTCTCATTTGTTCTCATCCTCAGACTCATGAGATCAACCAACTTCTTCTCATTAGTACCCGTGTAGAAATATGAATGAAACTTCTGCTCTAGTTCTGCCCACGTACCAATGGAATGAGCTGGTAAGACGTGAACCACGTGAAAGCTGGTCCTGTAAGAGACAAAGGAAAATATCGAATCCTCCAAGCTTCATCTGAAGCAGCTTCTCCAAGCTGCATTAAGTACCGACTGACGTGCTCTATGGTACTAGTATCATCTTGACCAGAAAACTTGGTCAAATCTGTTGGAGGCTTCACCCTTGGAGGTAACGCCACTCTGTTGTACCATTCTGGATAAGGAGACTTGTATGAATAGGATTGATTTTTGGCTTCAAGCCGAACTGATTTGCATCATATCAGCCATCCTGTGCATCAAAACATCAATGCCTGATCCTGATTTCCTTGTACTTGCACTCCAGAAGGCAATCCTGAAACACTATACCCTGGATTTGGCACAGCATTGATAGCACTGTAATCAGTAAATTCTTGATACCCATCTCCATACATATTCTTCTGCAATCTGTTTGATGCTGGAGAAACTCTATAAGCTGAAGGTGGCACTTCTCCTGTGGTACCAAATGTCACCTGGCCATAGGTGGGATGTGATTGCTTTTCAGTGTGAGTCAATCCACCTATATTTGAAGGCGACGCTACTTCTTTTCCAACAGGCTTCTCTTGATGCTTTGGAACATTGAAAAGCGTCGGCCCACTGAGTGGTCCAACATTTTCTTAAAGTATTTATCAACCATTGGACCAAAAGTACTGATCATGATTGCCCGAAAGGTATTCAGAAAAGCTGTGTGATGGTTTGTCATGGTTTCTCCCATAGCTTTATACCAGGGCTGCCATCTTCTGAGCATCCTCCTCTTCAGTGTAATCAGTTTGATGCGGAAGAAGAACCCTTGGCATTGACTGCTTTTGAAACACTTTATTGCTCTTGTTTTTGGAAAAAGACATCAAACACTTCCGTTGGTATTGCTCACATGCTTGTAGCACTAAATCCTGTAATTATCTGGCAATTCTGCCATGCTCACATCCAGAACATGATCATTGTTGATCTCAGACGCCATCTTGAACTAACAGATGTCCCAGGCGTGCCAAAAAGTGTGTTGACACAAAATGTGCACTGTGCCTCACACACAGCAAGCCGAAAGCGTGGCTTCAATCGGGTTCCCGGGTGCTTCGTGATCCGGAAGCGTGCCAGTCAGTTTGACCTGAAAACTAACAAGGGATAAAACAATTAAATGCCAAACCGGAACATGTCGGGTGAGACCAGACAGTTCCACATATACGGCCCTGAAGCCACTTACAACGACATACAGCTATAGAGAGCTGTCTGCCAACAAGTTATAAACCATTCAGCTAATCGTAAGATGAATGCACGTAAAGACCTAATTGCCGAATGCATGTGCATGGGAAGACATGTTTGAACAAGTGAAATTAATTATGAGTTAATGCATAACCAAGCTCAGCAGTCCAGCCGAAGGGGTCCATGAAGAAGGAACGTGCAAATAAAACGATTAAACTAATCTAAAACCTGCATCTGCCGCACGACACCTAGTTTCGTTAAAGCTTAAACGTGATTAACATGCATGAACCCGCGACATGTGACAATCTAGATTAAAATAATTCAGCCATTATGAGCATGTTATCTATTTGCAAAGGTAATATGAAAAGCAATGATTGAAGCACGAATAAAACCATAAGAGAGGCCGAACAATATCAATCTAGATTGGGCAGAAGTGTGTTACAAATATATAAAATATTTAAAACATGCAACACTGGATAACTTAATGAATCTATTTAGATTTGCCATATCTAATAGAGCCGATAACTATCTTGCTTTCACTAAGCATATTGAGCAAACGCCTGCCGCACGGTATCTACTCATAAACAAAGCATAAGCAAAGACTTCTTGATTGTCAAGCAAAGATCCGCCGCACGACCATTGAAAACAAACAAGACTACTTGCATCACGTCTAAATCCACCGCATGATACTAAACATGATAACAAGGTTGTCGGAACTTACGGAGGTCGACGGATCGATGACTCCTCTCGAAGAACTCGACGACACGACAAAAGGACTCGAAAGTTGGCACGGGGCCTGTTGTATTGATTTGGTTGTGAACCTCTATTACCAATGGTCGAGGGTCAATATTTATACCCTAGACAAAACACGAGTCCTAGAGACTACGATTTACAAAGGAACTTTAACAAACTTGGAAACTTTACCGATTCCTTACCCTAAACTCTCAGAGTCCTTATTATTACAACTTTCATCTTTTCGATCGGCCTTGCCTGCCATCTTCTGCTTTCCCGAATGGAGTCACCGCCTTCTGGAGTAACCGACCGCACAAGCATTTAGCCGACCGCTTGTTTTGTTTGCCGAATACCCTTCTTCCCGCATGCGGGTCCACCTGTCATCCTCCAGAATCGACCAAAATCCAGTGTTAACAAAACTAATAAACTCAAAACTAGAATGGTCTATACTAGACAAGCAAGCAATAGCATCATGCCCCCCGAGCGTAGGAGCATCGGTTGCAGCAACATCAGCCGATGAATCTGAATGCACAACCTCAACAGTATCTCCCACACATTGGATGGAATTTGGTGCAAGCTAGATGGCACACAGCGATTGGTATGAATCCAATCATGCCCAAGTATCAAATTATAGCTACCTTGCACATCGGCGACGAAAACGCCGTAGGCAGAGTCTTGCTTCCAATGGTGATCCATGTTAGCAACTCCCTGGCCGGGATGGGAGCACCTCCTCAATGCCACCGAGCTTCTTGTAAGCGGATATGGCATCAAGTTCACTATCGCCCCACTGTCCACCAACATGCTATGGACCGGGGTGCCATTGATATGGCCTTCACATTGTAGAGTCTTGAGATGGTTGATGGAGTCATCTGGTTTGTAAAATACTACGTTCTCCATTGTGAAGTTAAACTCCACCGTCGTGGAGTCATCTGCCATGATGTAGTAATGGACAGACAAAAAACCACATTACCTCAACTCTCTTCGGGGTAACCTCATAGTCAACCATCTCCTCATTGGGAACCTCAAGAACCTCGATGCCAACCAGAGCAGCAACAATAGTAGCAAAATCATCGGAGGACCCTCGGAGTACCTAGGATAGCAGAGTTGGCTCAGCCGACTCGGAAGTCGGCTTAGCCAACTCTAGAGCTTCCAGAGCAGCAGGTGCAAGCGAAGTCAGCTTAGCCGACTGGTTGGCACAAGAGTCGGCTTAGCCAACTGGCCAGCCCAGCGATGTTTTGACCTTTTGGAGGGATTTCAACATGTACGGGGTTGAGATTTCACTCCCATCTTGGCAAGCTTCTCCCTCTTCTGTTGCATATGTCGGGCACGCTGCAACTTGCGCCGTTGAGTCTTATTCAACCCATGAGGACACCATATGGGTTGCCGATACTGGAATCTTCTCTGACGCGCTTCTTTTCTTCAATTCCAGCAACATTTAGGAGCTTCATCTTGCTTAGATGCTGAAATTTCTTCAATTACAATCGGCCCATAATGATTAGTGACAGGAGCTTCTATGGAGCCGATTGTGACAACAGATTGAAGCCTAGCTCTTGGGGGGGAACTATGAGAACTTCAACCATCTTAGGCACATAAACTTGCTGCATTGGTGCTTTCCTGATTCTTGTGGAGTCAAAGTCCTAGAAGTAACCACACAGTCTTGGCTTGCACCGCCAGAGCTCGATTGACACTGTTCAATCAGCTAAACACAGAGGTCCTTGGGACTTGACCAGTAGGCTCTCCCTACCTTTGTGACTATGCATAGGGCTGCTAGAGGATACGACACCCACACCCATAGGGACCTATTGTGGCATGGGAGGTGGAATCGGAGGACCCCAATGAGATACACAAGGAGCAACTCTGAGGTGGAGTTGCTAGTTGCACCACCAATTGTTGGTCTTGTCATCATCGCTTAGGCGGAGTAGACTCTCTTTTTTTAATGGCCGATTCTGGTAATCGGCCTTTTGTTGCATGTACTGATCATGAGCCTATAAAAGTGTAGTGCTTCTTCACAAGCTCTCTAGGTTCTTCTTCTCATTAGTCTTCTAGGTGCCAATCTCCGGCTTCTATGGAACAACATGCGCAAACACGAACACCAAAGGAACTTGGGCTGCTGGAACTAGGGGAGTCGGCTAAGCCGACTAGGGTAGTCGGCTCAGTTGACTTGGCTGTGCTAGGAGATGATTCGGCTAAGCCGACCCTTGGGGTCGGTTGAGCCGACTAGCTCTGCTATGTTGTGGAGTCGATCTAGCCGGCCTCTATTGTGCAGCCGTTGTTTTAGTCCACGCTGCCTTCTCAAGTATTGCGTTGATCCAGCGATGATCTTCAACTTGTTCTTGCCTTCATCATCCTTCTCAAGCACCACCTTGCGCCTGAATTCTTTGGACATTCGGTGCTACATGTGGTTCGCCGATAATCACATTCTTGCCTCGAGTTTATCGGCTTGCTTTGGACGAATCAAATCAGGGTGCCCCTGCTTCAACCATATGCATGGGAAAAGGGGTCTTATCAACTTGCATCTCAGTAAGACTCAATCGTCCCTCATTAAGGGCCGATTGGACCTGCTGACGAAAAACATTGCAATCATTAGTGGCATGAGAAAAAGAGTTATGATATTTAAAAGCCCTTCTGTTTAACTCATCAGCTAAAGGCATGTATAATTGATTCTAAATTACCGAATTTCAACAATTCATCAAAAGTTTGGTCGCATTTAGAGAAATCAAAAGTAAATTTCATTTCCTCATTCTGATTCTATGAATCGGCTTGAGAGAAGGACAAGTAAGCAATTTATTCTCTGCTAGCCATTAATTTCAGCAGCTAAAATTCTTTATTATCATCAGAATCATCGAAACAATCACCAACAAAATGCATATTCTGACGATGAGAATTAAGCATCACGAGACTCTTTAAGGCGTGATTCAATTGAATGGCCTTTTGATAAGTGATTGACATTATAAAACTCATAATGCTCAAGCTTTTCTCTAATGCTAGAACGTAAACCAGTAAAGCATAAATCAGTTAAATCTCTTTCGAAATATTTAAATGAAAACATCGGTTCTTAATCTCTCTAAATCATTTGAAAAAATCATGGATGGACTCATCACACCCCTGACGAACCGATGCAATGGTGAGACAATCTAGTTTCATGAGCACCGCTATAAAAGTGATTATGAAATTTCTCTTCTAATTCAGCCCATGAACCAATAGAACAAGATGGTAATAAAGTAAACCATGCAAAGCTGTGCCGGTAAGAGATAAAAGAAAATTATGAACTTTTAAAATCATAAGCACTAGCTTCACCCAATTGCGCAGAAACATGCTAATATGCTCCATGGTTGATTTCATATCATCACTAAATTTCTGAAAATCAGGTACCCTCCACCCTCAGGTGCTTTCATAAAATCATAGTAGAAGGGTACAACTTTGATAAGTATTCCTACTAGATTTAAGTTGCACTCCTAAGCTACTTTCAAGAGATTTAGCCAATTCTTCCTTAAACCAATTCAAAGCATCATGAAAATCGATAGTAGGAGCATTAAGAGTAACATTAAATGTAGGAATTTGACTAGGTAACTTCGGTGGGTTCGGTAAAACATTATGCCCCGCCGAAGTTCTATTTGCTAATGCTCCATAATCGATTTGAAGAGCATGACTCGAAGTTTGTGCACCAGCACCTATACGTGTAGATGTGTTAGCACCAGGTTGACCGGCCTTATTGGTTTCAAATGTCGAAGGGCCGATTGAAATTGGCTAGCAGATGCATGAGAGGTTTGATTTCCATAAAAATTTAAGGGCATACCAAATTGAGGTGTTGCACAGCACCCGATTGATCACAAGCGGTTGTCTGCCCTCTAACTCATCCATACGTGCTTGAAGTAAAAAAAGATGCTGAAGATTATGATTATGCAATTCCTTTCATCTATCAAACATTTGAGCAAAATTGGCATGAGTAGGATAAGCATCAGTATTTACGTCCTCATTATACTTAGCTTTTTCGTCTCCCTTCTCCCCGGCGCTTGGAGATGTGGAAGTAGCATCACCATAGGGGGTTCAGGAATTGAGTAACCTTGTCGTGCTGATTCTTGGTGTAGCTCTCCAAGAAAGCCTTGACATCGGCATCGAGCTTGGCTTGTAGCTTTTGGTGTAACTCAGCTAGAAGCTCATCCATGTGTTGAGGAAAGATCATGTTAGCCTCATTAAAGGGGCTGGTCTTGTCACCCTTGTCGGTGGTAGCACCATCGTTGCCTCCCATGTTGCTAGTACATTGGTTCTTGATTTTCTTCGCTTTCCCTAGTGGAGTCGCCAAAAGTATGTTAACGTTGAAGATGACCTCAGCCAACACACCAGCAAGGGCTTTGGATGCCCAAAGAGGTTGCACACCTGCAATCCATCAGAACGCAATGTAATCGACCAAACCGATCTGAGACTGATAAGGCTGATGTAGAGCTTGTTTCTTGCTGAAAACGCTCCTGAACTACTCCCGGGAGACTCATCGGGGAGGAACACGTGGAGGATCTCCTAGGACCAGCAAGGCCGCCTAGGATGCCGACAAATCTCGCCAGAAAACGTGCCGGACAGCAGGAGGGGTTGAGAGAGAGAATTATGGCAAAAGGAGTTGGTATGTTGTGTTTTTACGATTGGACAGATGAGAACTTATCGGTCGTGATTCTATATATATATAGAGGGGTTGGTCTTATCCCAGTAGGAAACATCTCAAGACGCGTTCTCCAAGTTTTTCACTTCAAAAATTACCTTAAAACCGACTTTAGCCTTAAACCTAGTCGGTTTCCAGACACGAGTCAGCTTAGCCGATAGGGGGAGTGCTAAGCCGACTTTTGCAGGCTCAGGCAAGTGCTTGGCTGGCTGGTGAAGAGGAGTCGGCTTAGCCTACTCTGGTAGCGCTAGCCGAATGGGGGCTGCCATGGTCGGCTAAGCCGACTAGGGGCTCACCGTGGCTCGCCGTCTTCTCCGTGAATTTCGTTTGCTTTTGTCGCGCCACTTGACCTCCAACATGTCCAAGATGTTTATAACTTGTTATGGTACTTAAAACCACCTTAGACATTTTTGCGTGTCAACACTTTGGTTCAATTAGTTTGGATCTCCTTGGCCCTTGCGTATACGCTTTGTCTTCTCGTACGTAGCCTTTGGTTTGGGTCTCTTTCATGCATTACTCACCCTTGGATCGAGTTTCCTGCATATATAACTACAGCAAGCCTCTTGTTGATCATATCGATGGTTATAGTACGTCGTTGACATGTGTGGATGTAAGTTTAATTAGTTATTTAAGCTCATCGCTTAACAGTCTTGCATTGTAGACTTGTATGTACACATGGATATGGATACTATTGCCTGTTAATTTGCTGAATACTTGGCATGGTCAGGGTCAATGGTGGCGCCTACAAAGAGCTAAAGTAATTCCAAGAGGGGCAAGAATTTCCACGGCATGGGACAGGATATCCGATAGGATCGTCGATCAGCGGATAAATTTGGATAAACTTGGCTTACGTTTAGTAGACTTTGGGAGCAGCAGCTACAAAAGGGCCAGGCAAGGCACTCTGGAGAATTAGGTTTACTTCATCTGCTTTCGCCGGCCTGGCCATGACCAATCGTTTCTTCACGCGTGCAAGATTAGCTAGGGTTCCAGAAGATTGTTAATCATTAGGATATTTCACAGATATACGTACTTCGTCCAACTTCTACGGCGGCATTGAAGGCTGAACGTCTGGTACGAAGAAATAGGATGCTTGCACGTAGATTTCCACAGACAATACACGTGTACAACACACAACATGTCGTGTGGAAAGGTCACCGATTGACTTTGGAAATAACGACCGGCCCGACCGTTATATCTTGATTAGTTTCCCACCAATCGCGGCAATAATATTGAATCACCATGCATATCACTCATATATGAATGCTACAAAAAAAAAACGTACAGCTTCTATCGTAAAATCGTAAATACATGGGGAGCTGATAAGTTTCGACAAGAGTTAATGCATTTCTTTCTATGCATAAGAGCATCTCCAGCAGTGCCCCTACTTAACTCCATACTTTGGATTTGGTTAGTGGAGATAAAAAAACCAACTCTAGCAGGTCCCTACTAGACCCAAAATTTGTTGGCCTCCTATTTTTACCCCATCACATCCTATTCTGTTGGCCCCCTACTCCACTCCTTCGTTGGCCTCCTACTTCACCGGACCTTTATTTCTGTTGGCCCCCTACTCCACTCCTAGTTAGTAGTTTTCTCTACATTTTACCCCACGCGGTCTGCCAAACTGTGAGTCCCTCCATCGGTGATGTGGCCTGCCCCGACCTGGCTCCCCGGGGCGCGACCAGAACGGCGTGCCCTCCCCGGCCACTTGCTGGCGCGGCTCTGCCACCCCCTGCCATCACAGCTCCCAGCGCACGGGCGAGGCTCTGCCCGGATGATTCTTTCCCGGCGCGGCCTCCTCCAGCCACTCTCGACGGCGTCCTGCTCCCCCATCCCCATGGGCCGAGTTCGTCATGGTGACAAACGAAGGGGATGATATATAGGTCCCAACATGTCATTCTCTGCAAGCATGGATTAGGTGGGTGGCGTATTTTAGGTAGCTTGGTGGAGCGACAAAATAATAGGGTAGGTTTATTGAATAGCGGCTACCCAATCGAGAAGTAGGGGGATCCATTTGGGCAGTGTTAATTTGATGGATATGCTCTAACCATAGTTGAGTCTGATCCAAACTATGCATGCAAAGAAGAGTGACAAAACTCTGTGAAAGCATGATTGAATGAATCGTGGACCAATGGGAAATCAAGGACGTCGTGGATATATACGTACTCTGAGGACATCTTTAGGAGTTCTTATGTGCGCAGTGATAAATTCACAAACGTAGTATCCACACAAGTTATTACCTGGTTCCTGCCGCAAACACCACTGTACGAGAAGAAGATTATTCTCATCATCTCACACGTAAATTGAAGTACGATATAGTAATTAAACACGTGGGGAAGTGTATATAGTACAACTTACTGGTATTTCAACTACATTAAGTGGTGCCTTGCAATCCTTGCGATGTTGCCGAATAAACTCTTTCCAAACCCTGTGCGACCAATAATGTACGATCGTTAATAAATTATGGCAAAGTCTATTCAATAATAGTTGTGCGCGAGAGATCGAAATTACCCCTGGATAATGTCTATCATATCTTGGTATAGTGCCCGCTCTTTTCTCAACGAGTCAAAGATTACTAACCGACTTGAGTTTAACTCAATGACAATGAGTATCCAGTGAAACCTGCATTGGTTTATACACACACGTACATGCATATAAGTTGTATTGATATTACATAAAATGTGTAGACTACATTATTATTAACACTTACTCAAAGTTGTACGGGAAAAGTATTGTTGTCTTGTCGTGCTGCTTCACGAAGAACATCATGATATTCTCCTGTGCTTCAGATACCCACCGCTCCTTGACAATAATACCGGTTTTGAATACGATATAAGGATCAATGAAGCCAACACTGGTGTCTTGTATTCTTTGGAGCTCTGACATCTGGAATCTGTATATAAATATAAGTTACATGTGAGGATAATTATATACACGTACGCATGGAAGTGAGTTTATTAAATAAAAGTAAGAATCACTTACAAACAAAAGGAGCTAATGATTGATTTGTCCAGAGCGTCCAAGTGGAATAGTTGATGCAATTCTTCGAAACTAATATGTAAGATGTCATCGCCACGGAAGTAATGATGGTCTCTAAATCTGACAAAGATCCACTGCTCACCCCTGCCACACGCCTGCATGTACCACTTGTTGAGCAAGTACATTTGCGTACCCAATTCATTCAGAGCCGCAGGGTTGTACAGACTTTTGCCATATTTATAAGTCTTCCAGGTATCAACTTCCAGGTTCTGGATTGGAGCTTTGCCCGTCAATTGATCCAAGGTTAAACCAGTATCTTTAAAAAAAGCATTAAGGGCTTGAACCGACACTTCTCCAGAGTTGTCTGGTCGATAGACTTCTATGTTGGAACCATATTCATTAGCAACAACAAGATTTTGCATTGGTTGCTTCTGTTGTCCGAGCTGTGGGACATCCTTCCCTGATGCTCTTTTCCTTTTCTTATCTGCATCATGTGACTTCACGAGGGAGCGGTCATAGTCTGATAGTGGCGAAGGCTTACGAAGTTCAATCATCTTTTTCTTGTGAGCATCGACCTTCTGCCTCAGCACCTCTCGTGGTAGGTAAAAGTACGGCTTCTCCTTAAGCTTCGCTTGACTCTTGTTTTTGGTATCTATAAAAAAATCTTTCACTTTTTTGTCTTCTTCAGCTGCTATTTGCTCATCAGTCTTTTCAGGAAGTATTTCTTGAGAAATAACTCTTTTTCTCAGGGATCTTCTTTGCCAGCCGGGACCTTAGACGTCTTTGTAGTGCGTCGCTGTGGAGGGGGTGGGGACGGTGTTGGAGACCGGCGTGGAGGCGATGTGGCCGGTGTTGGTGGAGACCGGCGTGGAGGCGTTGGAGATCGTTGTGGAGGCGGTGGGGCCGGTGTAGGAGTTGGAGATCGTTGTGGAGGCGATGGGGCCGGTGTAGGAGTTGGCGATCGCCGTGGGGATGAAGTCGTCTCGCCCCCCGCGACGCTGTGATGAGATGGGGAATGAATGATTAGGCTAGGCTGGGGGGAGACCCTGCTACAAAAACAAGTTGTGTGTCAATTATTTTTGAAGCCAATAGAAAATTAATGGAAAATAATATTTCATTCACTTTCATTCGTACCTAGGGTGAGGTAGGGGAAGCGGTGGCGCCCCAGGAATGATGATGAAGCGTTTGCGCCATTGAATAAATGTCTTCTCTGCTTCTCCTAGTGTCTTCTCCCCATCACCGCCTTCAATGTCAAGAGGAACATTGCTGTAACCTTTGAGCACTCTATCGACCGAGACGCTAGCATATCCAGGTTGAATAACTGACCCATGGATTCTTGGTGTCTTCGTTCGGTCTATTGGAGATACAACCCCGACAGCCACCATGATTGATGCATTATTACCATCTGGAATGTGCAGCTCACATGTTGTTAGAGGCTCGGTAATGTCATCAACAGGGAAGCGCAACCCAGCGTCGTCTTGAATAACTGGCAGCTCCGTAGAAGCACAACTGCTTTTCATCTGACCAACGGGGCTAATGGTGACTCCCGGCGTTGATTGCGATTGCATTTGACTCATTGCTAGCTGCACTTGCCTCTTGATCTCCTCCTGCATTCTTGCCTCAAGAGATTTTTCTCGTTCACGTGATTCAAGCAATGCTTGTCGTGACTCATCAACAAATTGCTCCAATGCACGGATTCGTTCTGCCTCCTCATCCTTCTTTCTCTGGCGGCTTCTGTAGGTATCCTTGTCTGCTAGGAATGCGTGTAGCCACGGAACCGCCCCATAGCCTCTTGTTCGACCACCGTGTTCGGGATTCTCTAGGGCATATGTCAATTCATCCTTCTCTCTGTTGGGCTTGAAAACACCACTATCAGCTTCTTCCCTAGCACGAGCTAGTCTCTGTGTTGCTCTCTCAATTTTTTGGCCAAAAATTAGCTTGCCAGTGTCTGGGTCTAGGCTTCCCCCATGAGCGTAGAACCAATTCTTCGCGCGTTGAGGCCAGTTCTTCTCTATTGTTTCAGGTATGATTCCCTTGGCAGTAATCTCTGCTTCTAGGTTCTGCCACTTGGGAATAGCACTCCTATAACCACCTGATCCCATGCGATGATGGTATTGCTTCTGTCGGGCATTCTGCCGATTCCTCATCACACGTTCCTCACTGTCTTGAGATGTCTTGTATTCTACGAAGGCATCCCAATGGGACTCCAACTTGACAAACGCCTTAGCATTGAAATTCGGCGTAGCATTCTTCAAGATAAACTTTTTATACAATGTCTTCTTCCAACTCTGGAACAATGTTGCCATCTTCTTCATTGTCCAATCCCTCACTAGCTCCTTCAAAGCATCATCTGCTTGTAATGTGAAATGCTGAGTGATATCTCTCCAAGCTAGGTTCTTGTCACGATCAGATACAAAACTAACATTAGGAGCGGATATCTTCTGCTTCCATTCACGAGCACTAACTGGGATCCTATCCCTTACAATGAACCCACATTGATTGACATATGTCTGAGCATGTGGTCCCAATGGTTTGCCGGTGTCGGTGTCGAATTCTGATATTATGAAACGGCCCTCTAATGGCTTTTTTGGCCCTCGGACTTTCCTACTTTTGTCGGTGGTTGATGTAGATCCAGAGACCGGCTACATGAGTAGAAACACAACGATTAACAACAAATATACGTACGCATGCATCTATAAGAGATGATAGATAATCGAATATACCTCGCCAGTATTTTCTTGCGCGACAATTTGTTGATCTTCAACCACCGGCATATTCAGGATATCCTCATAATCAGCAAAGTACTGACTCGTGTCATCTACATCCACATTGGTGCCGGCGTTGATAATATCCGCCATTATGTCATCACTCAAGTTATCATCCGGAGCAGCCATTTGTATCTTCAAGATAACACATAGATAGAATTACTATGGTACATAACATAAGTACATGTGATAACACATATAGAATTACTAAATCCAATTAAATATAATAACACATAATATTTCATAAGGATAAACAATAATAAGGTATAGGCTTTGGAATCGAATCAAAAACACTTTCGATCCAAAAACATGGAAATAAGTACATGTATATATATACACATAGAATGATACAATATATTTTCTCTCTCTCTCAACACATAGAAATAAGTGCATATGTCTATATCTCTAGATATGCATGTGATACACATAGAATGTCTCTCTAGATACAATTTTCTCTCTCTCTCAACACATGAAAATAAGTACATGTATATATACATATAGAAATAATTAAGTACATATGTATACATATAGAATCTCTCTCTAGATATAATATATATAGAGAGATAGAATATATAATTACTAAATCCAATTAAATAAATCTAACATGAAATTAGATAAACTAGTAATAGATAATACATTTTAATCTAACATATATCAAAAACTATAATAAAAAACTATCTAAAAAACTATCTAAATAAAATACTAATTAAATTTTAATACATTTAATCTAATATATCAAAAACTATCTAAAAATAACTAAAAAACTAACAATAAACTACTAATTAAAATTTAATACATTTTAATCTAACATACAGCCGAGACTTTGTAAAAAAAATCTAAAAAACATGGCCGATCGAGAGCATGCAGCAGATCAAGAGTACTCGACGGAGGCCGTACGGTGGGCGCGCGGGAAGCGTCGGCGACGGAGGGTGGGGTCGGGTGCGGCGGCGGAGACGGGATGCGGCGTTGCGGCCAGGAGAATGGCGCGGCCGGGCGGGGGTAGACGACGGCGGCGCGGCAGAGACGAGCTCGACGACGGCGGATGGCGCGGCCGGGCGGGCTGAGCGACGGAGGCGAGATCGAAGATGAACAGAACAGACGTTCGATATATATAGGCCGGGACCCTTTAGTCCCGGCTGGTAAGAACCAACCGGGACTAAGGGTCTGGACCAGCCGGACTAAATGTTCCTTTAGTCCCGGCTGGTGTTACCAGCCGGGACTAAAGGTATTTTTAGGCGGGCACCGAAATTGCCGCCACCCTTTAGTCCCGGTTCTTGGTCTGGGCCGGGACTGAAGGCCTGAAAATTTTGGCAACCCGCCAGCGTAATTGGAAATGCCTGGGATTTTGATTTTGTTTAATACTAGGTTAATCAATTAATTCCATAGCAACTTCAATACTTTGCAATATTTATTTTAAAAAATACTATTGATTAACTAATTATTTATTGTAAATAGGAAAATTTTGTAACCTAAAGTTTTTAATTTCTTTTATGAATATAGAATATAAATGTTACTAATACTAAGTATTTTGTTAATGCAAAAATATATTTGTAACTTAAAATTAATAAAACTAATATTATTCGATAGGAAATTTATTATCACATTATTGTAACGTCAATGTTTCAATTTTGTCTCGGTTTTTGACCAAAATTGACAGGAAATTTTTGTTGAACCTATAAAAATAAAGAAAATAGTAGTATTTTTTGTTTTACAACTTTTTCAAATGAAAAAATGGCCTATATAAGGATTGTATATATTGATGAGCTTAACAAACTCGGTATTCAAAACTTTTCAATTTGAGACAATCTAGGGTTCCGAAAACTAGTTTGTAGGCGTCGAAATTTAAAAATCACAAATTTGAACCGTCCAAACTTTCTCAAATGGAAAGTTGACCAAAACAACAATTGTAGATCTTTTTGAGTTTAACAAACTTGGTATTCAAAACTTTTCAATTTGAAGTCATTTAGAGTTCATAATACTAGAGTCAAAGTGTTGTTTTTTTCATTTGACCAAATTTGACTTGGTCAAACTTGCTCAAATGAGACACTAAATGACCTCAGATGAAAAAACTCTGAATACCAAGTTTGATCATCTCAGCAAGATCTACAATTGTTACATAGCTCATTTTCCCATTTGAGAAATTTTTATCAAACACTAGTCACAACTTCTTGAATCTCATAGACTTTCTAAAACTATGTCACACACTTGTGAAATTTGAACTACATTTTGTTCAAGCTTTCTCAAATGAAAAAATGGCCTATATAAGGATTGTAGATATTGATGAGCTTAACAAACTTGGTATTCAAAACTTTTCAATTTGAGACAATCTAGGGTCCGAAAACTAGTTTGTAGGCGTCGAAATTTAAAAATCACAAATTTGAACCATCCAAACTTTCTCAAATGGAAAGTTGACCAAAACAACAATTGTAGATCTTTTTGAGTTTAACAAACTTGGTATTCAAAACTTTTCAATTTGAAGTCATTTAGAGTTCATAATACTAGAGTCAAAGTGTTGTTTTTTCATTTGACCAAATTTGACTTGGTCAAACTTGCTCAAATGAGACACTAAATGACCTCAGATGAAAAAACTCTGAATACCAAGTTTGATCATCTCAGCAAGATCTACAATTGTTACATAGCTCATTTTCCCATTTGAGAAATTTTTATCAAACACTAGTCACAACTTCTTGAATCTCATATAGACTTTCTAAAACTATGTCACACACTTGTGAAATTTGAACTACATTTTGTTCAAGCTTTCTCAAATGAAAAAATGGCCTATATAAGGATTGTAGATATTGATGAGCTTAACAAACTTGGTATTCAAAACTTTTCAATTTGAGACAATCTAGGGTCCCGAAAACTAGTTTGTAGGCGTCGAAATTTAAAAATCACAAATTTGAACCATCCAAACTTTCTCAAATGGAAAGTTGACCAAAACAACAATTGTAGATCTTTTTGAGTTTAACAAACTTGGTATTCAAAACTTTTCAATTTGAAGTCATTTAGAGTTCATAATACTAGAGTCAAAGTGTTGTTTTTTTATTTGACCAAATTTGACTTGGTCAAACTTGCTCAAATGAGACACTAAATGACCTCAGATGAAAAAACTCTGAATACCAAGTTTGATCATCTCAGCAAGATCTACAATTGTTACATAGCTCATTTTCCCATTTGAGAAATTTTTATCAAACACTAGTCACAACTTCTTGAATCTCATATAGACTTTCTAAAACTATGTCACACACTTGTGAAATTTGAACTACATTTTGTTCAAGCTTTCTCAAATGAAAAAATGGCCTATATAAGGATTGTAGATATTGATGAGCTTAACAAACTTGGTATTCAAAACTTTTCAATTTGAGACAATCTAGGGTCCCGAAAACTAGTTTGTAGGCGTCGAAATTTAAAAATCACAAATTTGAACCGTCCAAACTTTCTCAAATGGAAAGTTGACCAAAACAACAATTGTAGATCTTTTTGAGTTTAACAAACTTGGTCAAACTTGCTCAAATGAGACACTAAATGACCTCAGATGAAAAAACAATTGTGAAGTCATAACATATTACATAATATCCGTCTCTAAAACATAATATATTAAACATGCATCGTTGTATCATGCGGGCACAACAGTGAATTTCTTCTTGACGTATGACCCTTGGTTATGATCTTGTCGTAACCATGGAGTGTCTTCATCATTTAACATGATGCTTGGATCTTTCTTCACTATGAAGGGTGGAATTCGGACATTTCTTTCGTAATCTTCTGACATGTCTGACTTGTCTTCAATTCCCACTATATTTATTTTCCCAGAAAGAACTATGTGGCGCTTTGGCTCATTGATCATTGAGTTGATGTCTTCGTTTTTTCCTCTCTTTGATTTTGTAGACATGTCTTTCACATAGAACACCTGACTCACATCGGCAGCAAGGACGAATGGTTCGTCTTTGTACCCAATATTGTTGAGGTCCACTGTTGTCATTCCATACTCTTTGTCGACTGTTACCCCTCCTCCGGTCAGCTTCACCCATTGGCACCGGAACAAAGGGACTTTAAAATTAGGTGCGTAGTCTAGTTCCCATATATCTTCTATGCGGCCATAATATGTTTGTATATTCCCATTTGGATCTGTGCCATCTATGCGAACACCACTATTTTGATTGGTGCTCCTTTTATCTTGGGCAACTGTGTAAAATGTATTCCCATTTATCTCGTACCCTTGGTACATGAGGATATGCCATGATGGTTGCCTAGCCAACAAATACAGTTGCTCATCAATATTGTCATCGCCTTGACATTCTTTTCGCAACCAACCACTGAAACTTTCCATGTGCTGACGCCTAATCCAAGCTTCAGTCTTCCCTGGAAACTTGGATCGTAAGAACTCCTTATGTATCTCGATGTACGGATGCACCAATGATGAGTTCTGAAGAACTGTGTAGTGTGCTTTATTGAAATAATCGTCTTCCATGCCAATATATGTTTTCTTCCCTAAAGTTCCTTTACCACTGAGTCTCCCCTCGTGTCGCGATTCGGGAACGCCAATCGGGGCAAGGTCAGGAATAAAGTCAACACAGAACTCAATGACCTCCTCTGTTCCATAGCCCTGGGCGATGCTTCCTTCAGGCTTAGAACGGACTTTCACATATTTCTTCAAGACTCCCATAAACCTCTCGAAGGGGAACATGTTATGTAAGAACACAGGTCCAAGAATACTAATCTCCTTCACCAAATGAACTAGGAGGTGTGTCATGATATTAAAGAAGGATGGAGGGAACACCAACTCAAAGCTGACAAGACATTGAACCACATCATTCTGTAGAGTAGCTAGTTCCACTGGATTGATTGCCTTCTGAGAAATTGCATTGAGGAATGCACATAGCTTCACGGTGGCTAGACGTACATGTGGAGGTAGAATTCCTCTTAAAGCAACTGGAAGCAATTGCGTCATAAGCACGTGGCAGTCGTGGGACTTTAAGTTTAGGAATTTCTTATCTGGCACATTTATTATACCCTTTATATTGGAGGAGAATCCTGATGGGACCTTGATGCTGCTTAGACATTCGAACATGCTGTCCCTCTCTTCTTTGCTAAGCGTGTAGCTAGCAGGACTTAAGTAATGACGTCCATCATCTGTCTTCTCTGGATGAAGGTTGTCTCGTTCTTTCATGCCCTGCAAGTCCTGAGCGTGCTTCAAGTGAATCCTTTGGCTTCCCGTACACACCCATGAATCCTAACAGGTTCACACAAAGATTCTTTGTCAGGTGCATCACGTCGATTGCGTTGCGGACCTCTAGGACTTGCCAATAGGGTAGCTCCCAAAAGATGGACTTCTTCTTCCACATGGGTGCGTGCCCCTTAGCATCTTTGGGAACAGATTCGCTGCCTTGTCCCTTTCCAAATACTACTTTCACATCCTTGACCATTGCGAGTACATCTTCCCCGGTTCGGTTATGAGGCTTCTTCCGGTGGTCTGGCTTACCTTTAAAATGCTTACCTTTCTTTCTTACTTGGTGATTCAAAGGAAGGAATCGACGATGGCCAAGGTACATGACCTTTCGACATCTTTTCAAATATATACTGTCAAGGTCATCAAAACAATGTGTGCATGCATTATATCCTTTGTTTGTCTGACCTGAAAGATTACTTAAAGCAGGCCAATCATTGATTGTTACGAACAACATTGCTCGTAGGTCAAAGTGTTCTTGTTTGTACTCATCCCAGACACGTACACCTGGTTTGTTCCATAAAACTAGAAGTTCTTCAACTAATGGCTTCAGATAGACATCAATGTCGTTGCCAGGTTGCCTCGGACCTTGGATGAGGATCGGCATCATAATGAACTTCCGCTTCATGCATAACCATGGAGGAAGGTTGTAGATACATAGAGTAACTGGCCAAGTGCTATGACTAGTGCTCTGCTCCCCAAAAGGATTCATACCATCTGTACTTAAGGCGAACCTTAAGTTTCTAGCCTCATTTGCAAACTCTAGAAATTCCCTGTCTATCGCTCTCCACTGGGACCCATCAGCTGGGTGTCTCAGCATATTGTCTACCTTACGGTCTTCTTTATGCCACCGCAACAACTTTGCATGGTCTTTATTTCTGAACAAACGTTTTAAGCGTGGTATTATAGGAGCATACCACATAACCTTGGCAGGGATTTTCTTTCTAGGACGTTGTTCACCCTCGACGTCACCAGGATCATCGCACCTGATCTTATACCGCGATGCTTTACATACCGGGCATTCATCCAAATTCTCGTATTCATTGCCATGGTAGAGGATGCAGTCATTAGGACATGCATGTATCTTCTGGATTTTTAATCCCAATGGGCAGACAACCTTTTTTGCTTCGTACGTAGTGGTGGGCAATTCATTTGGCTTCGGAAGCATCTTCTTTATGAGGTTCAATAAATTCCCAAATGCCTTAGTCGGATATACCATTCTTTGCCTTCCACTGTAGCAATTCCAGTGTTGTACCCAGCTTTTTTTGCCCCTCTTCGGCCGTCGGGTATAGCAACTTCCTATGATCCTCAAGCATGCGCTCGAACTTAACTTTCTCTTTTTCACTTTCCAATTCTTGTTGTGCATCACGAATGGCATCGCCAAGAGCATCACCGAGATCATCTTCTACCGCTACCTCTTCTTCATCTCCCCCCATTGTAGTATCATCAAAGGCACCATACTGAGCAATAATGTCATCAATGTCTAAATCTTCTCCTTCACCTTCTTCCATCATGACCCCGCTTTCTCCATGCTTAGTCCAACATATATAGTTTGACATGAAACCTGACTTAAGCAAATGTGAATGAAGACTCATTGAGCTTGAATATTCCTTTAAATTCTTACATAGGGCACATGGACAGCACATGAAACCATCCCGCTTATTTGCCTCGGCCACACCTAAGAAATAGTGCAAGCCCTCAATAAAGTCTTGGGAGCGGCGATCGGCATTGTACATCCAATGGCGTGACATAATCTGTATTACACGACAAATTATGAAAACCTTGAACATAATTAAGTATTTTATTACACAACATAAATGACACACACACGGTTGATTAATTAACTAAGCCTGGCTACAACGTAAGCAATCCCAACTATCACTAAACAAACTAAAACTACAATGCACTTCAGTAACATAATTATTTCATGATCGTACGCAACTAAAACAGACAAATCATTCTTCTGTTGAATATCAATAAGCTTCTCCTGCTGGCTCACTGACTCATCAGCAGCAGCCGCTACCTCAAGCGCACCCAAATTCTGCACGTATGTAGCATAATCTTCCTCCCAGTACCAACCATCGCATCCATTGCCCTCCCACTGAAATTAAAGCCAAAAAATATTTAGTCAAAAATATTCAAGAAAAGCAGGTCAATTAGCCATAATTATAAAATGCGTAAGAAACTCACATCGCGATCCGGGCACTTGTAGAAAACACGACCCTTGTTGGGTCCCTGTCTCTTGACTCGGTACTCCATCACAATCTTCTGCTTACACTTGCCGCAGATAATGAGAGGGAGTTCTGGCCTCAGTCGTTTCGCAACCGAACGAGAGGCCGAGGATCCGGTACCAGTTGTCATCTACTTTCTATACTTATTTTTGCAAACTAGTGTAAATTTCATATTTTCTAAAATGATATATTTAAATAAAACTAGTACGGATTTCACATGTTTCAATAAATAACCATCCGTACTAGTTGACCTTGCTTACGTGATCATCTCGGCCAGCATTTCTCCACCGGACGGCACCGTACTTGGCCAAGGAAGAGCTCCGATTCTACGAGAAAGGGAACACGGTCTTCCACGACCGTTGCCGCTCTCCCTCGTAGAATCAAAGTTCCTCCTTGACGTCCGTTACCGCTCGGCAGAGAACATGTTGGCCGAGCTGAACACGGTCCGCAAGTTCAACTAGTACGGATTTTCTATAATTTTCTAACTATTTACTAAGTTTTTCATTTCATGGAAAATTTAATTCTAAAAAAAGGCATGATTTCTAAGTAGTTCATTTCATGGAAAAAATAATTCTAAGTGACCTGCTCGATATCGGCGAGCTCACGGACGTTTAGGTTGCCGAGGATAGTAACATTTGTAGATGACATTTATAGGTCTGAAGTTATCAAATATCCATCAAATTATAGCTCAAAAACATGTTTCAATAAATAACCATCCGTACTAGTTGACCTTGCTTACGTGATCAACTCGGCGAGCATTTCTCCACCGGACGGCACCGTACTTGGCCAAGGAAGAGCTCCGATTCTACGAGAAAGGGAACACGGTCTTCCACGACCGTTGCCGCTCTCCCTCGTAGAATCAAAGCTCCTCCTTGACGTCCGTTACCGCTCGGCAGAGAACATGCTCGCCGACCTGAACACGGTCCGCAAGTTCAACTAGTACGGATTTTCTACAATTTTCTAACTATTTTCTAAGTTTTTCATTTCATGGAAAATTTAATTCTAAAAAATAAAAGGCATGATTTCTAAGTATTTCATTTCATGGAAAAAATAATTCTAAGTGACCTGCTCGATATCGGCGAGCTCGTGGGCGTTTAGGTTGCCGATGATAGTAACATTTGTAGATGACATTTGTAGGTCTGAAGTTATCAAATATCCATCAAATTATAGCTCAAAAACATGTTTCAATAAATAACCATCCGTACTAGTTGACCTTGCTTACGTGATCATCTCGGCGAGCATTTCTCCACCGGACGGCACCGTACTTGGCCAAGGAAGAGCTCCGATTCTACGAGAAAGGGAACACGGTCTTCCACGACCGTTGCCGCTCTCCCTCGTAGAATCAAAGCTCCTCCTTGACGTCCGTTACCGCTCGGCAGAGAACATGCTTGCCGAGCTGAACACGGTCCGCAAGTTCAACTAGTACGGATTTTCTACAATTTTCTAACTATTTTCTAAGTTTTTCATTTCATGGAAAATTAATTCTAAGATCACGTAAGCCACCGGGGACGAGGATGGCGCGTGCTCCAGCGAGGACGAGCGAGGCGTGATTTTGATGAACTAATTTAACTTTTGTTTATCCAAACATATATGCAAATCATCATGTGATTTTGAGCTAAAAATGACATATAAAATCATAATAAAGTCCAACATATAAAGTTACACATGCATCTACATCGCAAAATGAGATAAGCTACTGATAAAACATAAGAGGATTAAGTTTGTTACCTCCAAAATCGAAGAGCAACACCAATGGAGAGAGAGAGAGCAAGAACAACAGCAAGCTGAAGAACAGAGGCAGTGAGTTTGAATGGAATGGCTCGGGCTCGGGAGGAAGAAATGAGCTGAATTATAGACCGGGATGATTAGTCCCGGTTAGGGGTCCAAACCGGGACTAAAGATTAATCTTTATTCCCGGGGCATCACCCAAACCGGGACTAAAAGCTTTAGTCCCGGTTGGTATTACCAACCTTAGTCCCGGTTGGTAATACCAGCCGGGACTAAAGATCCCTACCCCGCGAACGACCATTGGGCAGGGACCTTTAGTCCCGGTTGGTATTACCAACCGGGACTAAAGGAGGGGCAAAAAATGCCGAGGCTAATGCCAAATTGGGACATCGTTCTAAAGTCTGTTCTCTAGTAGTGGGTGTTTGGTTTCGCATCCAATCAATTAACTTATTGGGGTCACTTCAATAGACACATCTTTATTCTAGTAGCTTATGTTTTCAGGTAGAGGATATAATTGAAGCGATAGAAGATGCCGGATTTGAAGCAGAAATTATCCCTGAATCTGCTGTCTCCAAAATGCTTAACCTTCTCCGCTCTAGCTTGTTCCTTAGCGTAAGTTTTTCTCTTACCTCTTTATTTTTTCCCCTCGCATCATGAAGTTTAGGACAACAGAATAGGCAGAATGCATGTTTAATGATGATACCCTTGCTAATGTTATCACTAGGGAAGAGCTGATAGCATGTATCTGCAGCAGGCAGCATAATATTAGACCCTAATTATTTTTTATTAATTTTTTTAATCATGACCAAATGGCCCCTCCTGTGACATCCAACTCAATGGGTCCTATCTGTCCATTGGCATTTTAAATAATATGTTACTTCTTTTTGCTTGCATGTGAGGCCCAGCAAGACAAGATGCCTTAGGAAATAAAATGCTACTCTAATTCAGTGTTTGGGAATGTAGTAAAGGAGGATATTCACATCTCAAGTGGCATTCATATTGAATTTGACAATTAAGGACTAATGGGCAAAAAGGAGATAAAATGCAGGGTCTAAAAGGAATATGTATTAGGTGTTGGAGGCACAAGCGTCAGGGTTAGATTTTTCACTAGTTATTTTAAAAAGTTATTGTCACCTAATATTTTTAAGTTGTGGTTTGATGCTGCTTGCCCTCTGAGGCCCTGACTCTTGTCTAATTATTTTGTTGCACCAGATTCCTGTATTTTTCATTCGTATGGTTTGCCCCAGTATACCTTTCCTTAGTACACTACTAAGCATGCACTGTGGACCATTTCTCCTGGGGGATTTGCTGAAGTGGATATCGGTAAGCATTGTACAGTTGTTGTCGGGAAACGGTTCTATGTGGCGGCTTATAGGGCCGTGAGGCATGGCTCTACAAACATGGATGTGCTAGTGGTTCTGTTAAGGGCAAACTGGGTTTCATGTTCATGCGATCTTTTCTACAAAATAATGAACTATCATCATATGCTTTTAGTACTCCATGGTGGTGTAGCCTGTTCTCCTTGATGAATCCTTCAGCCACAGACAAATAACTATTTGTTGAATTTTCAACAAACTGGATTTGTCTGGGCTCTAATCTATGCACACTTGAACTTCCTTTTACATCTGTAATCGTATTACTGAAGCATTCAGTTGATACTTGTGAAACTAACTCTGATATTTTTATTTTTGCATCTTCTAGGTTTGCAGGACCCAAATTATGTTTTCCAAGTGTCTCTTGTGCCTGCTCCAAAACTGCCTGTAGGTATTTCCCTTGGGCTTCAATTCGTAGTTGTAGATGCATTTGCACCTGTTTCCAGTTTAAATTTTAGGTCATAATCACTGCAGCACAACTCCATTTTATAGACACTATAAGGGGACTTTGTTGGACCATTAAAAACATTGAAACTAATTTGATATTGTAGATGTTGATGCATTTTTCTATAAATTTGGACAAAGTTAGAGAAGTTTAACTTATGACAAAGCTAAAAAGAACTATAATTTGGAACGGAGGGACCATATAATGGCTGCATGCCACCTGTTGAAGATTGCGGACTTGCATTAATGGGGATTTTCATCAAACATTTAGAAGTTCAATAATAGAATTGGTGTTTGAGAGATCTGTTTTCATATTTGTTTTTTAACAGACTATTTGTTTCTTCACCCTGTAATAACTAATGGCTATGTGCATCTCTTGACTCAGCTCAAACAATCTTATTGCTTAATCTAAAATGGTAATTAGCTTGTACTCCCTCAGTTATCTTAGTGGTGTCAGTGACTCATCTCAAGTTGTTCATTTAGCTGTCTCTGAACCTCAATTTGCATCTGAAGTGCTTCACCAATTTGAATAGTCCTTGCACCCAGGAAAAGAGACTATTATTTCAGTATTCAGATTATATGAAATTACAGTGTGCTAATAGAGTCCTTACTTCTCTGCCTGCGGAACGACATTTGTACTGCTCATTGTTGCTGCGCTTGTTCCGGGAATCCTATCAGCAACGGATATGGCTGCAAAGCGGTTACAAGTTGCTAACTCTTATGCTGTTCCATTATAACATGGTAAATATGGGAGTTACAACTTGTTCTTACCATTCTTTGATGTACTGACATTTGCTTGAGCTTGGAGGTTCTTGCTAAGCCTGTACTTATGTAACATCCAAGAAATGATGATTACTGCAACAGTTACAAATATCATTTTAGCAGGCGGATTTCTGATTCTAAAGTACCTGGAGATGGCTTTTCAAACTGAAGATTGCTATTATCTTCTATTTTCTGCTCATTTCTTGGCTGCTAATATCTTCATTTGTTTGCTTGAACCTTGAGTGTACTTGACTGTTTCAGTTCAAGTACTTCACTAGTACATGGGACCCCTTTTAACATATGTTCAGTTTGATTTTAATGTTTGTTACCCTTGCCTCTGTAGGAAACATGCTAACCTTTATGGTGGGTTCAAAGCAAGCATTTGAAGTATCCCTAGCAGATGTTGCACAAACCCAGATGCAAGGAAAAACAGATGTTCTCTTAGAGCTTCATGTTGATGATACTACTAGAGCCAATGAGGTTTGTAGTGGACAGTAGTTGTAGTGGATCCACTCATATTTTCTGCATTGCCAATGAGGTGCTAGTCGATCTCATTTGGATACATGTACCTGATACTGTAGACTTATCATTGATGAATCATTGATTAATGTTTGTAATGGCTGACCATATATGTATGTCTTAGTGACTGTTTGGACTTGGTCATGGATGAATCTATTTGTATGAGAAACGTGCACAATGATGTTACTTTTGTATTAATTTGCAACCAAATGACCTTTTATTTTTTTAAATGTATTTAAACGATCTCGTCAAACCATCCGTCGCTGAAAACATTTGTAACCTCAAATTATCTGTCGCTATAGAGTACTGGGAGGCAATCTGTCGCTAAAGAGTAGCAAGAGACTGTCTGACGCTAAAAAATTCAGGGCAACGGACGGTCTGACGCTAAAAGTACTGTCTGACGCTAAAGATGTTTAGCGACAGGACTTACAACGTCTGCAGAAGTCTGTCGCTATAAGTTTTTAGCGTCAGATTGTCTGTCGCTGTAGCCACTTTTAGCGTCAGACCATCCATCGCTAAACTTGGTGTTTGTGATGTAGTGCACGGAGAGAGAGGAGGGGGTCAGGGGGAAGGAGCGGGGCACTGTGACGAAATCAGGGTGCACGGGCGAGGCGCGGGCGAGCAAGGCGGACGGGGCGGGCTGCGCGGCCATCCGGACGCAAGGAGCGGCGGGCGCAGTGTCGAGAGCAGGGTGCGCATGCGAGTCATAGCGAGGTGGACGGAGGAGGGCTGCGCGGGTGTCCAGACGCGCAGCGTCTATCCGAATGTTCGAGCGCTAAGTAATGAAGCATCTTTTCCCAAAAGAAAAGAATGTTGGCCGTGAAGTTGCAGTCAACTCCACGGCGTGGCATGCAACGTATTTGACATGTTTCTGCTGCTCACGTCATGATGCTTACGGAAGGAACGCAATCAGCTGGTGTTCCACGGATCCTCAGAGGCTCCGGCTGCTCTCGCGCCTAAGTGGTGCACACACCAGCGCCGCATCTTGGCAAGACACAGTGAGCCCCTACCCGGCAGCGTTGCACAGCTCCGGGCTTCTTTAGAGGCCTTGCTCAATGGGTAATAACGAGTCGTATAATTGTCTATGATTTTGTAGGGTTCCAGGATCGCGAATTGGTTGGGCATAGGGCGGCCCGTCGACCACTACGATTGATGTCAACGCTTTGTAACAAAAGAAACTATTTTCCCTCTTTATTTATAAACACGGGCCACAGATTGGCACGTCTGCCAAAAAAATGAAAATGTTTTCTATAGGATTAAGTCCATTATTGGCAACTCAATTATTGTCTTTGTCTAATATTAACCTCAACTATAAAATCATTTAATTTTGACACCTAACTATCAAAAATGTTTAATTTTAACCAATGAAAATGTTTTCTATAGGATTAAGTCTTTTATTGGCAACTCAATTATTGTCTTTGCCTAATATTAACCTCAACTATAAAATCATTAAATTTTGACACCTTAACTATCCAAAATGTTTAATTTAAACCCTAGAGCCATTTGAAAACCACCATAAACCACCTCATGGATCAAAATTAAACGGTTTTGACGGTTGAGGTGTCAAAATTAGAAAAAGGCAAGAGTAGATGGTCAAAAATGAATTTAAGCAAGTACTTTAGTTCTTTTAGATATTTATAGATTTTTTTATATATTTAGATTTACTTATTGATAAATATTTATAACTATTAAAATATTTATCTACACTTTATCGGATCTTTATATATTGGGATTTTTTTATTCTCAATATGAATCCAAATTTATTTCAAATATAGTCTATATGTTTGAAGTTCTCATATTTTAAAATTCAAAATTCTCAAACAAACTTGTCGATCTCGATGAGATATACATAGTTTCCTACCTTTTCTTTGAAATTATTTACGCTTCCAAAATTATGTTTGAAGTTCTCATATTTTGAGATTTAGTTTTTTAAATTGTTCGAACGAACTGAAATCATTTACGATCCTAAAATTCTTTTTGAAGTTCTTTTATTTTGAAATTCAATTTTTTAATTGCTTGAATGAATTCGAATGGAGAAATAACCCAAATCAAAATTGTAGATATCGATGAGATAGACCATATTGTTAGAAAAAAATGTGGTACCAAAGTATTATTTATGATAATTTTAAAATTTCTTTTTATGATAAAAATACAATAATGTGTAGATAAATATTAGAATACATATAAATATTTATCAATAAGTAAATCTAAATATATATAAAAAACTACTAGATTAAGTCTATTTTTGTCGCTCAACTCTTGCCTTCATCTAACTTTGGCACCTTAAACTACCACAACCATTCAATTTTGACCTCGAGACAGCTTTTGAGCGGTTTTTGGATGGCTCTAGGGTCAAAATTAAACTACTTCAATAGTTAAGATGCCAAATTTTGATGGTTTTGTAACAACGGGCTCTACAAAGGCAGTTGTATTACCAGCAACCTTGTTCCACATTACACGTCTATACCACAGCCAATCTATAGACTACAAAAGAGTTGCTATAAGTCGTTATAGTGACTGAAAATCGGTCGCTATAAAATTATACTGACCGATGTAACGGTCGCGGTAAGTGGCGTTGGTATAAATCTATACCGACCAACAAGAGTTACTTGGAAGAAGCTGATACTTATACCGACCAATGATCTGGTATAACTTTTAGTGACCAATGGTTTGAGAATATGAAACTTTTTACTAGCTAAGAGTCCATAGCTATGAACTGTTGTCCAACGCTGCAGATTGGTTGTGGTATAGTGTAAAAAATGATCATGTTCTTGAAAATCATTTCTGCAGTAGCGATCAAAATAAGAATAAAAATATATGCCTCACCAATCACATGATTTTATTGACTTATTATGTTTATCAACATTCATAGTATGGTATATAGTTGACAACAATTTATTTTCCCTCCGACCCCGGTATACTTGCATGTGTTCATTCATATATGCGGCAGCGGCACACTACGTCTAGTATGGGCTCTGGCCGACGAAGTTGCCCGGCGGGTTGTAATTGCAGGTGATGAAGACGCCGGCATTGTTGTCGCAGACGACGCGGGCGCAGCCGATGGCCGTGGAGTCGCGCCACACCACCTGCGTGTAGTGCCCGCACACCTGCCCGTCCGCGCAGCTGTTGGTGTCGTGGTCGTAGTACTGCTTCTCGGACACCCACGACCCCACAGCGTCGGACGCCGACCAGTCGGCGCCGGCGGAGCCCCAGAAGATGTTCTCGCCGTACGGCCCGCCGGAGTGGACCAGCTGGCAGTCGCCCTGCCGCTGCGCCGCGTAGCTCTGCGCGTACGCGGCCACCGTGTCGTCCCAGGACACCGGGCCGACGCCCACGTCCGCGCGCGCCGCGTTGTGCGGGTCCACGTAGTCCTGCGGCGAGTTCTGCGCCGCGGATGGACTGACGATGGCTGCCAGGGCCAGAGCTGCTACGAGGCATGCTAGCGGCTTCATTGACGAGGACGCCATTTCTGCTGCTGTTGCGTTGCTGACGAAGTTATATGAATGAGCAGATGGCTGTTGTGAACTTGTGATCGATGATGGATCGGTGCATGAGATGTGGCGACTGGCCTCGGTATTTATACTGATCAATTTGGTGACTTGTCCAAGGCAAGATGACATATACTAGTAAAACAAATGGTGACTGTTAATTTGCTGAATACTTGGCATGGTCACGGTCAGGGTCAATGGTGGCGCCTACAAGAGCTAAAGTAATTCCAAGAGGGGCAAGAATTTCCACGGCATGGGACAGGACATCCGATAGGATCGTCGATCAGCGGGATAAATTTGGATAAACTTGGCTTACGTTTAGTAGACTTTGGGAGCAGCAGCTACAAAAAGGGCCAGGCAGGCACTCTGGAGAATTAGGTTTACTTCATCTGCTTTCGGCCGGCCTGGCCATGACCAATCCGTTTCTTCACGCGTGCAAGATTAGCTAGGGTTCCAGAAGATTGTTAATCATTAGGATATTTCACAGATATACGTATTTCGTCCAAACTTCTACGGCGCATTGAAGGTTGAAACGTCTGGTACGAAGAAATAGGATGCTTGCACGTAGAATTCCACAGCACAGTACAAGTGTACAACACACAACATGTCGTGTGGAAAGGTCACCGATGACTTTGGAAATAACGACCGGCCCGACCATTATATCTTGATTAGTTTTCCCGCCAATCGCGGCATGATAATATTGTATCACCATGCATATCACTCCTATATGAATGCTACAAAAAAAAAAAAAAAACGTGCAGCTTACTATCATAAAATCGTAAATACATGGGGAGCTGACACTACAAGAAATCCTTTAATCCATGACGGATTCTTCGTGATGAATTATAAGAACGTCACTAAGTAATTGAACATGTACCACTACCAGTTATTAAGGCCCATTCCAGCCCACTATCGGCGTTGGAGTATAAGAACGAAGGCAAACCCTAGCCCAATACTCCTCCCGATCTCCCACAACCACACACTTCTCGGTCCTTCCATCCGCAGTCGATACTTCTCCCTCCGTCTCCTACCTCCCGATCCTCCACGAGTCGTTTAACTTCACTTACCGCCACCCGGCCACCGCGTCCTCTCTCTCCTCAAACTCCCGAAATAGAGCAGGAGTAGTGTGGGGCTATAGCGGCACGGTGGCTGCTGGCGTCGTGGAGTAGTGGCGATGCGGAATAGCGAGCTAGGTTGCAGCGGCACGGAGCAGCGACGTGGGGTTGTCGTGGCATTGAGCTGCGGCGACGAGGCGGCCCGGGGCAGGTGGCATGGAGCAGAGGTGGTGCAGGGCCACGACGGCGCGGCGAAGCGGTGACGTTGTGGCGTGGGGCTACAAATTGGGCGGCGCGCGGTGCTACTGGTTCAGCAAGAGGTCCAGCAAGGAGATTGATGACATCAGCATAAGTGCCCATCCATCCGCTTCCCTCCTCATCCATATACCGTGTGTGCCTCTTAGGAACTCAATTCTTTACCTGCAATGCTCAGCCTGCTCGAGGAACCGATGTTCTAGATCTGGCGTCTTGGTAGGTTCTGGATCTCAAGTCTTGGTTGTTGAAGATCCTTGTTCTTGCAAAATATCAATAGGCTATACATAGAGTAACAGACAGTGAGGCTTCAGTTTAATAGAGATCATAGGGGATAGAGAAGCTAGACATTCTAACTACATTGTAACAACGTTGCTTGTAAGCTCTACCTGAAGGTCAAATGAATGTGACAAGAGGTAGTAGTATGTTCACAGTATTTTGTTAGACTCCACCTACAAAATAATTATGTAGTTACTAACAATATTCTCTATTGATTTCTGAAAATGCAGAACTACTTGTTCAGTTGTTCTGTTTCATTACTTATGTTTAGTAGTGAGGACAAAAAGAAAGAGTAGATCAGTAGATAGTTTACCATAGAAGAGAACGGAGTGCTTTGTTCAAATGTTGTCTTACTTGCTTATTGATATTTGTACTATTTCTAAGCTAAAAACGAGCCAGATTTGTCTAGTCTTACAGTAGCTAAAGAAAATAAATAGCCTGTAGCATATCTTCATGTCACCTAAATAGATTTATGTTCAGTTGGTGTATGAACTTATTGACAATTGTATTTACATGCTCATATGTGTTTGGAGGAAGCAGGCATGGCTTGGGCAGCAGCATGACATGGAAAACCTGTCAAAGAAAATCAAGAACAGGTTTGTTCCCTTTCTATTTGATTTCTGTTTTATATTCGATCAATCTGGGCCTGTGTTAAGAGCCACATGTTGTTCTGCTATATCTTTCAATTCTTTGTTCATATCTTGACTTTGTAGCATTGCAAGGAGTGCTTATTTACTTTGCTATCTGTTTAATTCTTTTTCCTGCTATCTGTTTATTTCTTAGCAGATTTACTTTGTACATTCTTTTAGAACAAACCATTTGTAGAATTGCAAAGAGTGCTGATTGACAGTTTGTAGGGAAACAAGCAGGTCGACATCAACATTCAGTAAAGGTGCAGCTCTCAACTTGTAATTAAATTCTGAGCCAATGCATAGTACAGGTTCCACATTACTGAATTCTGAGCAAATGCATATACATGTCCCACATTACTGAATTCATATGAATACTCCCTACTACTATGATCTGTACTAGTTAAATTTCATGAGCTCTGTTTCTTCTACTCTTGTGTAAACTATAGACCTGTAGACTAACTACACATGGGATCTTTACATTTTCTTAATACATGAGCAGTGGACTGCAGATTAGTATAACTTTATTACCAAATACCAATACTGCCCCTTCCTTTTTTGTGCCTATTCACTACTAATTGCATTTGACTCTTTCCTTATGTAGTGCCATTTAATTTGCTTGCAAGCAAATATCAAGTACAGATTTATCATTTTCTTCCCATAGTTTCAGTAGCAGCATATTATTTTAAATTTCTGTACTTGAAATCAGCTGGTGGCTAGAATTTGGAAAGACAATGACCTGTATGCTTTCAAGATAAAGTTTCAAGCTTACACACCACCGGTTGCACTCTCAATTCTGAACTGTATTCTTTGAAAACAAAGCCACATGAACTGTTAGAATGATTAAGTTAGAATGCTACCTACACAAGGTTATAACAAAACCATCTAAGTATATTTCAAACCAACCTGGATGGAACATATTGTTTTACTCATGCTTACATGAGAACAGGGAAGAGAGCTAATTGACATTGGACACTTTACATGTATAAAAAAGAGAGGAGAACAAAAGGCCTTCAGATTTGTAATGATAGTCATAATGTGATAGCAATGGGATAGCAGATTCACTCATAGATTTACTTGTACCTATGATGTGTGGCGTTCAAATCTGAATGTCTCTAGTGTTTTTTATTAAATTATTACCAATCAACATATGTTCAAGGTTCCTGAGTAAACTAGCTAGGACAATAGTTTAAGTTTCTCAGAGATTGTGATTGCTGTAGAGACGTTGGTCTGACTATTGTGATTGCTGTAGAGACGTTGGTCTGACTGTGATTAATTTCTAAGGCCACTCTCTTAGAAGTAGAATTAATTTTTTGTACTGTTTGTATAGTACACACATATTAATCTACAGTTATTTTATTGATGATAATTTCTACTCTCTAGAAAGAAGGAAGCGACATTGCATAGGAAGGTCCAAGATGCAGTCTACAGAGTTGAAAGGTATGTACAGCCTCCATGATATTTTACCTCTGCAGTTTAGAGCAACTGAAGCCATCAGCTAGACCACTGTTGGGCAGCATAAGCAGCAATTTGGCACTGCATAGCTTAGCTCTGTTTTCTACAGGTTTGAGCAGCAGCATTTTTATCTCATGATGCAGGGCAGTGTGGATTCACATAGGTGAAATGTCATGTTCAAGCTACAAGGTGAAACGGTGAATTAATTCTCATGTAATCATTAGCTAATGATCAGTTCCTTGCTTGTGTGATTATTCAAGCTTTATCTCTGGTCTGTAGCATTTATGTGCTGTTTTTCCTTTGCCAATTGACAGCAGTAGTTGCTCCTGACCACATTGATTTGTATTTTGTTCTGCAACTTGTTATTTCTAGAAGCAGGTCTGCAGCAGGGAGATCAGTTCCTTGCTGTATGTATTTTTCAGACTGAAAACCTATAGGGTCACTATCAACTCTACCTTTCTAGATGTAGATGGGTTATTTGAGTTATTTGTTGGTTAAGTGGTTTACTTGTTGGTTCTAGGTTAGTTAGCTACCTCTGCATTTATCTTTCTGCCATCTCTGAGACTTGTATGTTTTCCTAGGACACCATTGTTGTAGTTGGTAGAGCAAAAGTAATCGCTATAGGGATTGGTTCTTCCATTGAGATAAAATTATGCACACCCATCAAATTGAACATATCAATTTGTTCAGTCCAAACCAGCATTTGTTACTCTTAGATAATTATCTGTTGTTGCATTGTGAGATAGTGTTGAGGTAATTTTTTTTCCTAATGAATGGTCTGAGCGACTGAAAGAGTGCAATTAAGGTAGTCCAACGATGGTTTTTTGTTAGTCCAATGATGGCAATATAATATTTAAGAAACGTGATGGACTGAATAAAATAAAGCTGCAATCTCATATCATTCATGTCATATTTGTAGAAATGGGAAGTCTGGAAGAATTATTTGTTAGAGGGGATACTTTTTGTCCGACCATTTTTTCTTTAACTAGTTAATTTCATTTATTTAATAGTGGAAGCTATAATGGATGATCTTTTTTGTTGCTGCTCAATAGAACAAATTTTCCCTGGTGCCATCATTCTTGTTTGTATGATTTTTGTCCCATCGGTGGTCTTGCTGCGAGCTTCACAAGTATGCCAAATATCCTGCAGGTTGTCAAGATCGTTTATTGCTGTGGATAAGTCATATGTCCATGGCTGTCTTCGCGTTCAACGCATTGCATCACGTCGAAGGATGAAGTACATCAAAGTTTATTATTTTTTCTATCATGTATATTGTATTTTTAGCCTATAAGTTTGTATATGCTGAATCCATTGTATACATCAACTCATTATTACCATTGTATACATCTATTCATTATTATATGAATAAATAAATGTCTATTATATGATTGGTGTATCTTGTGATGAATGTTATTATACTATTGATGTGCTAAATACGTGGCAATTGGTTGTGATGTCAACATCCACGTCATTGTATAAATGATGATGTGGCTATTCAATCTATGACGGTTATATTCTATCACAAACATTGGGCTTGGGTTGGGCTAAGTGGGATCTCGGGCTAAGCTATGACGGTCTATAACCGTCATGGATTGCGTTAATCTATGATGGTTTTCAAATAACCGTCATGCACATCAATCCATGATGCTCAATACATGACGATACCTAAAACCGTCATGGATGCTATTTTGTGACGGTTATTTAGCGATCGGTGACGGAATTGAATCGTCATGTATTAATAGGATTTCTTGTAGTGTGATAAGTTTCGACAAGAGTTAATGCCATTTCTTTCTATGCATAAGAGCATCTCCAGCAGTGCCCCCTACTTAACTCCATACTTTGGATTTGGTTAGTGGAGATAAAAAAACCAACTCTAGCAGGTCCTATACTAGACCCCAAAATTTGTTGGTCTCCTATTTTTCCCCCATCACCTCCTATTCCTGTTGGCCCCCTACTCCACTCCTTGGTTGGCCTCCTACTTTTCACCCATCACCTTTTATTCCTGTTGGCCCCCTACTCCACTCCTAGTTTTTTTTCTCTGACTTCTTCCCCATGCGGTCTGCCCCAACTGTGTGCCCCTCTTCGGTGATGTGGCCTGCCCCGACGTGGCTCCCCGGCGGCGTGACCAGGAATGGCACGGCCCTCCCCGGCCACTTCCTGGCGCGGCTCTGCCACCCCGCTGCCGTCACAGCTCCCGGCACACGGGGCGAGGCTTTGCCCCGGCATGATTCTTTCCCGGCGCGGCCTCCTCCAGCCACTCCCTCGACGGCGTCCTGCTCCCCATCCCCAAGGCCGAGTTCGTCAATGGTGACAACAAAGGGGATGATATATGGGTCCCACATGTCATTCTCTGTGAGCATGGATTTGGGTGGCGTATTTTAGGTAGCAACGTAGCTGGAGCGAACAAAAATAATAGGTAGTATTGAAATAGGCGGCTAACCAGATAGAGAAGTAGGGGATTCATTTTGGGCAGTGTTAATTTGATGGAGATGCTCTAACCGTATGTTCGAGTCTGATCAAACTTATGCATGCAAAGAAAGAGTGACAAAATTCTGTGAAAGCATGATTGAATGAATCGTGCACCAATGGAAAATCAAGGATGGAAGGCGTGTGCTCGAGGAATTGATAATGATGTAGTTTTTTTAAAAAAAGGGGAAACTCATCACGATTGCTTTTGCTTAATTGCTTAGTTCTACTTGTAAATTAATGAATGATGTGGCAGTTGCTTACGTTAGTTTTAACCGTCGTGCGACACGTGAGTTGCTCGGTAGGTACGAAAATTGCATGCAAGGTCAAAACTGCTTTGTGTAGATGTCAGAATTGAGTAACGAATATTTTTTCCGAATTTGAGCGACGTACTGCCTCAAGTTATTACGAGTAAATGCCACATCATCCCTCACTAAATACAATTACTACTTCATGTATTGGTGTCACCTCTCACTAGATACTTCAGGTATGGACAACCAATCATTCCATAATTTGATTCAATAGCTTTTTATTAGGTTTTTCCATTTACTTGCGCAGTTTTAACTAGATCCGATGCAATAACCATGTTGACCAATCTCATACTTATGCATCTATATTTCTAGAAAAAACCTGCTGTGACGTGTTTGCATCCTTCTAGTTTCTTCTATTTTTTAGGATCTTCCTGCTTTTAAGTTCGATTATACGTAGAAGGGTAGAAAGGCGACTGAGGCATCTCTACTAAATTTTGAGAAAATAAAGACACAATAGTTTTTCTCAATCCAAAGTACACATTACCAGTATTAAATGTTGACATTGCACATGCATTTGGTTTTTTTCTCGGAGCTAGGGGTGAATATGGATCGTGTTGGCAGAGTATTTGTATCCATAGTAGGCCAATAACGAAAACAATCGGTCATCATAGTAGGCCAATAAAAACCGGCTCTACGCAATAACTACTTCATCTTCGGGGCTTATTAATACGTACCACAAATGCCTTAATGGACTTCTCCCATAGCCACTCTTACTCGATCTGATCCCAAGCACTTAAGCAACAAGTCTTCGGCGGTTCTCCAATAGAGCTCATCATTATACAACACATACTTGAAAGTGCTCCATCGAACACTTTTATCAATTTTAGCACTTGGATCACGTAAATATCTCAGCAAGGCAGTCCTCCAATCTTCTAAATCGGCCCCGACATCACTGGAGGTTACATCAGGCCGATTTGGTAACTTCACGGGTGAATTGATTGGACTGGTCACAGAGGAGTCGGCTGAGTTGATAGGGGCAATTGGCTTAGCCGACCTGGAGGAGTTGGCCTGGCCGACTAGGGCAGTCGGCCTAGCCGACTGGGCTTCTGCAGAGGGTGAGTCGGCTTAGCCGACTGGAAGCCGACTGGATCGTACCTGCACGGGAAAAGCTTTAAATTTCATGCATCGACTATTCTTGAATATAAAAATTGTGCCCACCAACATCGTAGTCAGATGCTTATTGAGCTAACATGTTGGCCTTTTGATTTTCATGGCTCGGAATATGCCGAATTCGAAATTCGGCAAAATAGTCAATGACATCAAGGCAAGCATCAAGACAGTTCTTAGTGACCCTTCTAAACATTGAAATTCACCAGCAACTTACTATTCCACTAGGAAGGAACAACCATAAGCCTCAACATGTTTTATCTCCATGGAACGCAACATGGTCAACCCGAATAAGAGAGCTTCATATTCGGTTTGATTGTTGGTGCAATAGAAATCTAATTGGCTTGACATTCTAATTTCAGCACCATTAGGAGAAACAAGAATAATACCAACACCTTGGCCATCTTTACAAACTGATCCATCAAAACATAATTTCCATGGAGTAAAAGTAAGGTAATTGACTTCATCATCTAAATCAATACCATGCTCAACAATAAAATGAGCAACATTTGCCTATCCTTCCACGAAGAATTGGCCGATATAACATGTGCTTTATCACATTGGCCTGGCAAGCAACAGCACATGTACTAGACAAAAGATAATGTCTTATCTTAGCACAAGCAAAATACAATGATAAGCATAATTTCTCTATATGGGCATACCTTGTCTCGGGATCAAGAAGACGGCGACCAAGATAAGCTATTACATATTCTTTACCTTCGTCTTCTTGAGTCAAAATAGCCCCAATTACTTTCTCTTCAATGGCAATATATAATTTGAAAGGAACTCTTCTTCTAGGTGCATGAAGAACTAGCGGTGCTGACAAATATTCCTTTATCTTCTCAAATGCCTCTTGTTGCTTTGCCTCCCAAGTGAATTCAGATTCATCCTTCAGCTTCAATATAGGGGTGAAAGGAATAATTTTTCCAGACAAGTTAGCAATAAATCTCCTTAAGTAGTTCACTTCTCCCAAGAACTTTTGCAAGTCCTTCTTGCATGTAGGCGCCTGAACTTTCTTGATCTTCTCTATCCTCTTGGGATCAACCTCTATGCCCTTATCATGAATTATGAAGCCTAAGAACTTTCCAGCCGATACTTCAAAAGCACATTTAAATGGGTTCATCTTTAATCCATAGCGGCGAATCCTCTCAAAAGCAAGATGCAAATCGGCCAAATGAGATTTATGGGCAGCCGATTTAATCACAATATCATCAATGTAAACTTCCATAATCACCCCAATTAGATCATGGAAAATCAAATTCATAGCTCTTTGATAAGTAGCACCTGCATTCTTCAGCCCAAATGTCATCACAACCCACTCAAAGAGACCAACAAACCTAGGACATATGAAGGTCGTCTTAGACATATCTTCTTCGGCCATGAAAATTTGATTATAACCAGCATTACCATCAAGAAAGCTAATAACCCGGTGTCCTGGAGCATCATCAATAAGCATATCGGCATAGGATATTCATCTTTCGGAGTAGCTCTATTCATATCTCTAAAATCAATATAGACTCCAATCTTTCCAGAATCCTTCTCTCAATAGGCACAATATTAGAGACCCACTCCGCATACTTGCATGGCTGAATAAACCCCGCTTGCAACAGCCGATTAATCTCCTCTTTAATCCTATCATAAATTGTAGAATTAAATAGACTGGGGTTTTGCATGAAAGGCCTGAATCTTTTCTTAATGGGGAGCCGATGCTCAACAAGCTCTCGGCTCAATCCAGGCATCTCTGTATAATTCTATGCAAAACAATCAACATATTCCTTGAGAAGCGCGGCTAACTCTTCTTTGTAATTGGCTTCCAAGTTTTGATTAATAAACGTCGGCCAGGGCATAGAGCCATCGCCAATATCAACCCGTTCCAAAGGATCGATCGACGTAAAAGCTTGGCCCAACTTATCGAGCTCATCAAAATCATCAATAGCCTCATAGGCATCGGTCTTATTAGCTCGATACTGTTCAACAAGATATTTCAACCATTCAACGTTGGCATCCATTATAATAATGATTACATGATGATATTGAGCCGATTATCAATCGTCTTCAAAGATATAGGGACAAAACCTTGCCTGGTTACACTAATGTTGACACAAAATGTGACACACTGTGCCTCACACACAGCAAGCCGGAAAGCGTGGCTTCAATCGGGTTCCCGGGTGCTTCGTGATCCGGAAGCGTGCCAGTCAGTTTGACCTGAAAACTAACAAGGGATAAAACAATTAAATGCCAAACCGGAACATGTCGGGTGAGACCAGACAGTTCCACATATACGGCCCTGAAGCCACTTACAACGACATACGGCTATAGAGAGCTGTCTGCCAACAAGTTTATAAACCATTCAGCTAATCGTAAGATGAATGCACGTAAAGACCTGATTGCCGAATGCATGTGCATGGGAAGACATGTTTGAAACAAGTGAAATTAATTATGAGTTAATGCATAACCAAGCTCAGCAGTCCAGCCGAATTGGGGTCCATGAAGAAGGAACGTGCAAATAAAAACGATTAAACTAATCTAAAACCTGCATCTGCCGCACGACACCTGGTTTCGTTAAAGCTTAAACGTGATTAACATGCATGAACCCGCGACATGTGACAATCTAGATTAAAATAACTCAGCCATTATGAGCATGTTATCTATTTGCAAAGGTAGTATGAAAAGCAATGATCGTCGAAGCACGAATAAAACCATAAGAGAGAGCCGAACAATATCAATCTAGATTGGGCAGAAGTGTGTTACAAATATATAAAATATTTAAAACATGCAACACTGGATAACTTAATGAATCTATTTAGATTTGCCATATCTAATAGAGCCGATAACTATCTTGCTTTCACTAAGCATATTGAGCAAACGCCTGCCGCACGGTATCTACTCATAAACAAAGCATAAGCAAAGACTTCTTGATTGTCAAGCAAAGATCCGCCAGCACGACCATTGAAAACAAACAAGACTACTTGCATCACGTTTAAATCCACCGCATGATACTAAACATGATAACAAGGTTGTCGGAACTTACGGAGGTCGACGGATCGATGACTCCTCTCGAAGAACTCGACGACACGACAAAAGGACTCGAAAGTTGGCACGGGGCCGGTTGTATTGATTTGGTTGTGAACCCTATTACAATGGTCGAGGGTCAATATTTATACCCTAGACAAAACACGAGTCCTAGAAGACTACGATTTACAAAGGAACTTTTAAACAAACTTGGAAACTTACGATTCCTTACCCTAAACTCTCAGAGTCCTTTATTATTACAACTTTCATCTTTTCGATCGGCCTCGCCTGCCATCTTCTGCTTTCCCGAATGGAGTCACCGCCTTCTGGAGTAACCGACCGCACAAGCATTTAGCCGACCGCTTGTTTTGTTTGCCGAATACCCTTCTTCCCGCATGCGGGTCCACCTGTCATCCTCCAGAATCGACCAAAATCCAGTGTTAACACATGCCCCCTCAATTTCGGGATAAAAGTTGTTTTATTCTGAAATTGACCACAAGCTCCTTCTTCCTCCTAGGTCAGCACCGTTCAACACCGCAGCCGCTGCCCAAAAATTCAAGCTTTCAGCGCAACCTCGGACCTACTTCGAATCTTCAATGGCGACCCAGGATGAAATCCCAGAGGTAAACTTTACTTATATTCGGCAATTTTCATTTGATCCTCCCGTTCCTCTTTTGGCTTATTCCTCTTTGATTTCAATCACCTTCTAAAGGAATACAAGAACCAGATTTTGATCCCCTATGCTGCCAACCTCGACTCCTATTTCCTCGGCCCAATGGGAAATCCTGACCCTTCTGAAATTATCGAGAAGGAAACCCAAAGAATCCCTTTCAAATCTGGGATCATCTCGCCAAACCGATGGCCAAACACGTTCAAGAATTGGCCATTTCCCCCAATCGCCGGATGGCGGAATTGGTACAGGAGAATGCTGGAGAAAAGCAGCAGCCACTGGGAAAGTCAAGACATCAGTCATTGTCTGGAATTATCCTTAGCAGAAACACCCAGAAATGATTCCCTTTTGATAGCAGCTTCCCATTTTTGGTCTGACACTATTAATGCCTTCATCTTTGGTCATGGTATGATGACCATCACTCTAGCCGACGTGTTCATGATGACTGGCTTGAACGTGTCACTGCCAGTATACCCCTATAAGTACAAGAGCAAAAGTAATCAAAGAGCCGTTAGCTCTGGATGTGGATGGGTCAAACACATCCAGAACTACATGAATGCATCTGGCACCGTCTCTGACAAAGAGTTGAAAGCCTTCATGAATATGTGGCTATGCAGATTCATCTTCTGTGGAAAATCCAATGAACCAACCCTGAATCACATGGTGATGGCTGAAGACTTAGCTGCAGGCACTCAGATCCCACTAGGCAAATATCTCTTAGGGTCTGTTTATCATATGATGCATCAGATTACTCTTCAGATGCGCCAAGGTGGAGAAATCTCTTGTGTGAATGGTCCCTGGTGGCTAATTCAAATGTGGCTCCAGCTATATATGCATCAGATAACCTCTGTGAGCCTCTTCAATCTAAGTTTTCCTTCAGTTAACTATGCTGAAGGCAGTACAGCAAAGGTTAAGGCTTGTCAGACTTATGGGGAAGCAGCATCATCTATAAGCATTGACATAGACATCGGTCATTTCTTCAAGCTATTTTTCAAAGGATTCGGCAATGTGCTCTGGTTTCCTTACAGAGAAAATGAAAATTTGACTTTGCCCTGCAAGTTTAGCTATGAAATTGGTTGTTCAGGTCAAGAATCCACGGAGATTTTCAACTCCTTTATCAAACCTTGCACTCTGCCAGCCGAATTTCATCATGGGAGGTTAGTGCAATCCACCTATGAATTCTACTATCCAAATATGGTGGCCAGACAATTAGGATGTGGCCAACTGCCTCCAAGATTCCTCTTCTCAACAATCATAAAGTCAAGGGAAGTAATAACAGAAAGAATGGAAGCCAAGAAAATCTTTGAATTAGGATGGGAATTGCCAACATACGAACCATCTCCATTTGGGCTAATAGATGTTGCTCATCCCTTCTTTGTCTCTTGGTGGCAAGAATGGCATGCTCATATCTTCAATATATCAGTTCATTCTTTATGCAAAAACTTGCAACCCGATTTTGCTTCTGATAGTGAGGTAATTTCATTATGCTCATCATTTCTTGCTCTTGAATCCACTTCTTATTTTAACATCTGGTTATGCACAGGATCTTGAGTTTACTCCCCCAGCCAAAGCAATCCAGTACTATTCGGCTGGTCCCAAGCCTGCTCTGGGGTTTGATGCTCCAAACTTAAAGGAATTCATGAAAACTCCTGCAACTTTGGATTCAGTACCTTTAAAGGCACTCATGAGAACTCCTGCTACTTCAGCTGCTGCATCTTCAAGAGGAAAAAGCAAAAGGAAAACACCTGAAAGTTTTCTCTTACCCAAGAAACCAAGGACCAAGAAAGCCAAATTATCTCTTAAGGTATGAACCTTTTATTCTCTATCAGATTACCAACCTCACTTAGCAGTAAACCTGACCACCTCTACATTCATTACTTCCATTGCAGCCACAAGTCGAAATTCCCACACTAGGCAATACCTCAGCACCTGTAGAACCAACCCCTGAAGTTTCTACTGAAGATGAAGAAATCCATGATAGCGAAACTTCAGAGACTCATGAAGCTGAAGGTTCAAAGGCTCATAAATCTGATGAGACTATAGGTAACATTGTTCAACCAATTCTCTTTTTCTCCTTTCTTTTTTTTCTTAATAACATCTATCTCTTATGCTCATTATCATTTACTTTATTGAGAATAGATGAAATCTTAGATGAACTGGCAAGGGAAACTTCTCCTGATCAAGCTCCAAACCCGTCCCTTCTGAACCTCCAGCCAAGTTCTCCAGCAAGCCAGGGTATAACCCATCCTGATGATCAATCAGCTCAGCAGGTAATGCCTTGTCTTATACTATATTTTAGCAAAATTACCCAATCGGCTAACACCTCCTTTCTTCTCTTTTCTTTAGAAGAACATCACTAAACCGACCACCAGTTACTCCTTCTCTATTGAGGACTACATCATTGAGAAAGGTGAAGAGATCACTTCTCATCAAACCTTATCGCTGGAAAATCAGGCTCGGCTAAAAGAGGTGATCATTCTGCTGAACAAGGATACCATTAGTCTGGTTCAGGATGCAGACCAGATAAAAGACCTCCTTGAACTCATTGATCAAGATATCCCCTCTGCTCTCAAGGCCCCCCTAGAATCTGCAGCCCATCTTGATGACCACTTTGCTATGGTGAGAAGGGCAACCAAGAACATATCTTCGAGGGCTGCTCTGCAGAAGGATAGATCTTTGAAAAAGCTGGAGATTAAAGATCTTCACTCTCATATCCAGACTACAAGAAATTCCTTGACAACCTTGGAGCCTGAACTGAAAGCCATGGAGGATGAAAAAAGCAGACTAGAAGCTCAACTAGCCGAACTGAATGCCAAAATTCAGTCTCACAGGGCCCATATAGCTAATTTGCCGAAGGACATAGAAGCAGCTTCACTAAAGATAACTTCGACCATCAAAGAAGACCAGCAAATCAAAACCAAGTTATCCAGCATCCAGAGTTCTGAAGATGAAGATCAAAAAGTGCTAGATAATGTTAGCCGAATCAGGACTGAAGCCATAGAGGCAATCAATCATCTTCTGAACAAGTAGACATTGGGTTTGTAATAAACTTAAGTGTGATATCCTCTTTCCCTTGATCAACCAACTTTATGTTTACTTATTTTTATTCATTCGAAAAAAGCAATCGGCCATTTTCCCTTAAATTACTCGATTAGAATGTAGCCGATTGTCTCCATTCTTCCAATAGCCGAACGAATCCTAATTTAAATGTTGTGAGGGTATAGCCGAACAATGCTGGCTCCAACAAATCAGGGAGACAGTCGAGCGACGTCCGATTTAACCCATGCCTGGCCCAGCCCAGTAGCGGCCCAGCTGAAAGGGAAAAACCCTACTCCACCGTTCGGCATTCTCGCCCCACGACTCCGTAGAATTCGCCACGACTCTTCGCTCCGGCTTATAAATAGACCCTTCCGTTAGCCTTCATCGCTATCTTCGCTTTAGCGTTCTCACATCCGTCTCCTCCACTTCCTTCGTTCGATTCATTCCAGAAGAAAACCCTAACCTCCACCAAAGCAAATGGCGAACAGTGGCGACCGTGGCAAGCGTCCTGCCGACGGGGAGGCTGAAGGAAGCAGAGCATCGCGCTGCCGGCGTCGTGGGTACGATTCGGCTTTTTGCCCCCTTGCAATTTTCTTGTTCATCTCTTAGTTTCGATTTTTTCTTCCTCATTCATCAGGATAAGGGTTATCAGCTCCAGCCAATATCATCTCCTTCCTCCGGCAACAGCAGCTCAACCGGGAACTCCATCATCCGGCTCTTCCAGCTCTTCAAGCTCCTATCATTCCAATCCTTGGGGCCCGGCGGAACCAGCAGATGCACACCATCCGTACTCTCACGAGGAGGCGCTCAAGTTTCGCCAGGAGAGGGACGAAGCCCGGGAGGAGCTAGGCGACGTCTCCAAGAAATTCGGCATCGATCAAGCCGAATGGGAGGACCAGCGGAAGCAACTCTGCGACGCCATCACCGGTTTGATATCTTCATTTGGTTTTATCATTCTGGCTTCCCTTGCTTGCTGACCCATTTTTTTTCTTTTCTGCCCAGCTCTTTCTGCGGAGAATGACCGCTTGAAGGCGGCGGCGAACAAGATTGCCGACAAGGTGAATGCCCAGGGGGAGACATCCGAGGCACGCCTTGATGCTGTGGACGGCCGTATTGATCAGGCCGTCATCCAAGGTGTGCACCTTGGCGCTTCTCTCGGGCTGGCGGCAATGACCTCCCGAACCAACGAGGACTACTCCTTCCAGCCAGTTGGCTTCGCTGGAGGACGCCCGGACGAGATCGACGACATCGATGAGCGTCTGGAGGCCTACGATGATCATGCCGCTGCCCTTGCCGAATCCACAAACCCCCAGTCCGTCCTCAACAAGTTATTTGAGGAGTAGTTTGTATTAGGATGGACTTCTATAAATAATCTCGTCTTTTGGAAGAATACTTATTTCTTTGATTCTTTTCGGTAAAATTCTGCCTGCGACTGTCAGAAAAATGCTGAAAACAACCCGGTCTTGCATAAACATTCTTGTGCTAGAGGCGATGCAAACTGCATCGGCTATTTTGTGCTAAAGGCGATATGAACAATATCGGCTATTCTCAGTCTTATATCTGATTTTTAGGCTAAAGGCGATTTTCTCTTTATCGGCTTTTCTGATCTACATTCATGAACCAACCTCAACACTGGGGTAATATTTCTTAAGAAATCTTCCATTGATAGCTCTGGTAAACTCCTCTCCAAATAAAGTCCTCAATATGTATGCATTGCCAGGTACACATTCTACTATTCGGAAAGGACCTTCCCAATTTGGAGACCATTTGCCGAACGCCCTATCCTTTGTTCCAACTGGCAATATAGTTTTCCAAACCAAGTCTCCTTCTGCGAACTGCTTCAGCCTAACCCTTTTGTTATAATACTTGGCGACGCGTATTTTATTTTTCTCAATATTTTCCAATGCCTTGAGACGAATCAAATGTAAATCTTCCAATTCATCTATCATCAGATTCTTATAATCTTCTTCTGCCAATTCTTTCTGTAACACAACTCGCCTTGAACCCGACCGTAATTCCCATGGTAATACAGCATGATGCCCATAAACCAGTTCATAGGGAGACGTTTGAGTGGACCCATGACAAGCCATTCGGTAAGCCCACAATGCTTCATTAAGAACCAAGTGCCATCTCCTTGGTTTTTCATCAATCTTCTTCTGGATGATTTTAATCATAATCTTATTTGATGCTTCTGCCTGACCATTAGCTTGTGCATAATAAGGAGAAGAATTATACAACTTAATCCCCATACCTTTGGCAAAGTCACAGAATTCTGAAGAAGTAAACTGAGTTCCTTGATCAGTCGTTATAGTTTGAGGAATCCCGAATCTGTGAATTATATGTTCCTTAACAAAACTGATCATATTCTCTGACGTTACCTTCTTCAAAGGGATAGCTTCAACCCACTTGGTGAAATAATCCGTGGCCAAGAGTACAAATTTGTGTCCCTTACTAGAAGGAGGATTGATCTGACCAATTAAATCTACACCCCATCCTCTGAACGGCCAAGGTTTGATTATGGGATTCATAGCAGATGCTGGAACTTTTTGAATATTGCCGAATTTTTGACAATTGTGACACCCTTTGTAATATTCAAAACAATCCTCCAACATAGTCGGCCAAAAATAACCAGTTCTCCTAATTATCCACTTCATCCGATAAGCTGACTGGTGTGCACCACACAATCCTTCGTGAACCTCATACATCACTTTCTTGGCCTCTTCTTGACTTAAACATTTTAGCAATACTCCATCGACGGACTTGTAATATAACTGATCATCAAGGAACACAAATTTGAGAGCTTTGTACCTGAGTTTTCGGGAAACCTTTTGAGATGGACCTTTCAGATAATTGGTAATTTCGTATCTCCAATCACCATCTACTTGATCAGTATTTAAAACACCTTCTTCTATAGCAAAAACCTCCCGACTCTCTCGATATCCAGAAGCAGCTTGAGCTAACTTATTTGCTTCTTCATTGCACTCCCTAGGGATATGATGCAAGGTTACTACCAGAAAACTCTTCAAAAGTTCTCTACACTCTTCATAATATTCTCTTAACACATTGTTCTTGCATTCATACTGACCACTCAGTTGATTAATCACCAACTCAGAATCCCCAAAGATTTCAACAGCAACGGCCTTTACTTCTATAAGAAGCTGAAGCCCTCTAAGCAACGCTTCATACTCTGCCTGATTATTAGTAACATGAAATTCAATAGGAACCGCATACTCAAAAGTTTTTCCTTGTGGGGAAATCAAGAGAATACCAGCACCACCACCTTTGTTACAAGATGATCCATCGAAGAACAAGGCCCAAGGCACAATGCTCATTGCCTCAACAGAAAGATCCCGATGTTGGGTAATAAAATCGGCAATAATTTGACCCTTTACCGCCTTTGCCGATCCATACCTTAAATTAAATTCTGACAATGCTAAAATCCATTTGCCAATTCTTCCATTCAAAATCGGCATTGATAGCATATGTTTGATTACATCAAAACTAGAAACTACCACGCATTCGGCATTCAACAAATAGTGCCGAAATTTGGTACATGAGTAATACACACACAAGCAAAGTTTTTCTGTAGCCGAATACCTTGTCTCCGGGTCTAGCAGCTTTCGGCTAAGATAAGCTATGACTCTTTCTTTTCCTTCAAATTCTTGCATAAGGGCCGATCCTATTGTTAGGCTACCGGCCGCCACATACAACTTAAAAGGCTTGTCAAGTTGCGGAGGTACCAGCACAGGTGGTGCTTTCATATATTGCTTGATCTCATCAAAAGCCTTTTGTTGTATGTCACCCCATACAAATTTTTGATCTTTCTTGAGCTTTAATAAAGGAGAAAAGGGTAAAACTCTCTCTGATAGATTGGATATGAATCTTCTTACAAAGTTGATTTTGCCTAACAATGATTGTAATTCTGTGAGATTGGTTGGTGGCACAACTTTGTCTATTGCTTCCATGCTCTTTTTCCCAACTTCAATTCCTCCTTTATGAACTAAAAATCCCAAAAACTCACCGGCTGAAACTCCAAAGGCACATTTGTTTGGATTCATCTTCAAGCCATGCTTCCTTGTGCACTCCAGAGTCTTTCTTAAATCAGCTAAATGTCCTTCATGATTTCTAGACTTGACCACTACATCATCGATGTAGATCTCTATAATCTTGCCGATCAGCTCGTGAAAAATATAATTCATAGCTCTTTGATAAGTTGCACCGGCATTCTTTAACCCAAATGTCATGACTATCCATTCAAACAAACCAATATGACCAGGACATCTGAAAGCTGTTTTCGAAATATCCTCCATTGCCATAAAAATTTGATTATAGCCAGCATTACCATCCATAAAACTAATGACTTCATAACCTGCTGCTGCATCTACCAGTAAATCGGCAACTGGCATTGGGTAACCATCCATGGGAGTAGCCTTATTAAGATTTCTGAAATCTATGCAAACTCTCATTTTTCCATTTTTCTTGTATACCGGTACTATATTTGAAATCCACTCTGCATACTTGCATGGCCGAATGAAGTTTGCTTCTATTAATCTTTCAACCTCCTTCTTCACATCGGCCAATACTTCCTCTTTGTATATCTTCCGTGGAGGTTGTTTGTAAGGACGAAATCCAGGTTTAATGGGTAATCGATGCTCAACAATGGAA